>NC_059216.1:32957386-33257386 GCF_020615455.1 Coregonus clupeaformis | reverse complement strand
ATCCAAAGGTTGCAAGTTAGAATCCAGCAATAGAAAGTTGTTTTTGATATTTTTGTTTCGTAATTGTTTAGTAATTACCCGGCTGTAAAGTTCAGGGTTAAGATAGTGGAATATTGTTCACTGAGCCTCTGCCTTTTGACTAATTTGTAATGGGCCGATTACTGTTATAGAAGTACTTGATTAAGTCTACGAGATGAGGATTTTTAAAAAATAAATACCAATTGTTTCATGCATCTGAGTTACCTACTGTACTTGAAATAGCTAAACCATGAAATTAGAATGAACTTGTTCTACTTATTCTATGGAATAAACCAATCAGTCATGACACTCATTTTTCTGTGTTATGTAACTTGTGATCAATCCAAACAAACTTTTAGACTGAGACCCATTCCACACTTTGGATACCCCCTCTCCAAAGACAGCCCTTACGCACCTCTCCACTGTAGCTACGAATGTCTGGATGAAAAATAGTTATTGGTGGCTCCCTGGGCACTAGTGATGTGCAGGTTGACTCATAACCCTCAGTCCCCACAGTTATATCCGCAGGGCGGGCGGGTTTAGGGTCATGAAATATTGTGTGGATGAAGGGTGGGTTGAATGAAGAGAAAACAATACCTTAAAAAATCCATAAATGTGTAATTCTTGTGCATTTTATATCTATAGGCTACATTGAGGTTTTTCTTTCATTATTTTAGGCAATCTGGCATTAGTGCATAAACTGTAGGGCCTAAATGTACGCGCGCCAAATAGCCTACACGGCTATCGCCAAATGCTTTTGGGAATGGGCAGAAAAAGTTCATGTCGATCCAGGGAGGCAAAAAGGAAAATGTCAAAGTTTAATTCAATAAGAGAAAAGCTGTGAAATGTAGAGTTGAAAATAAAGAGAAGGGAGGGCCAGAAAAAGTCATGTTTGGGAAAGATTTAGTAAAGTGGTAAAAGAGGATGATGGTTATTTTTTGATGATTGTGAGGCGCTATACACATTCGACAGTCACAATGCAGGGACTCAAGGGAACTTTTTGTAGGGCAATGTGAACACAAAGCTCCCCAGGTTTGCTTGTCATTATTCCCCCACCTCACACTAGACTACTGCAACACTGTTTCATCTGCCATTACCCCTCACATTGGTGCCACAAAAGATAGAAGATGATGATGTGCAGGTTCGTGGAAAAAACGTGTGCTGTTTTTAGATATTAATTAGCGAGTGTCAAGCATGCACAGACATTACTAAATATGTGTTGAGTTTTGTACTGCCACGATGTTCAGATTATTATGTTTACAATATGTTAGATATAGGCCAAGAGCTTTATAAACTGTTTATTCAATTGTGTGGTTTTAATAGTGTGAGAAGACAACAACATATGTGTACATTTTTAAATTACAGCATTATTTAATCTGCAGTTATTCTTCTGCTATTTATTCTGCTACCAATAACATTTACATGTTAATATTATCTTCTGATTATAGTTATTGTGTCTCATATTTTAACTAAATGCAATCTATTCGCTTCAAAAAATGTGATTAGGTATACAGTATCTAGCTGTCTGATAACACGTTATGATGGAATGGCTTGTCCTGCACTTTGTAAAAACCCAGAGTGCATTGAGTGAAGGTTCCTTTCTAAACATAGCAATGTGAATGCAAAGAGGACTCAGGCCACAAAATAGATGAAGTGAACTGTCAAAGGAGTTCAGTCTTCATTCAAAGGCAAGGGCAATGTGAATACAGAGTTCACTTTAAAGAGGACTAAGATTGGTTTTAGATACCATCTGTAGAGGTGCTATCTTTATCAGTATCATAAAAGCTGATAGTATTTCAACCACATAAAATATGCATCTAAGACGAACTGAAATCTTATCAGAAACATGCCGAGTCAAACCGATGTAATTTGGAAATTCTACACAGAAAATCATTCCCTTTTGTTTTTGTTATTGAATTTTCTCCCTGGTCCCTAAACATATTTCTTCTGTGAAAGAAGCAGAGATCACAGAGAAAACTTTACCGATGTGAACTAGATTGAAGCAATCATTTGATCTATTTATGACATTATTCTGGTGAGCAAGGGTTTATTTAGTCTTTTGGCAACATACAGTATAATAACAGATGAGAAGCTGCATATACAGTGAGCTCCATAATTCATTGGACAGTGACATTTTTTTTGTTATTTTGGTTCTGTACTCTAGCACTTTGAGTTTGAAAGGATACAATGACAATGAGGGTGAAGTGCAGACTGTCAGCTTTAATTTGAGGGTATATTCATACATATCGGATGAACCGTTTAGAAATTATAGAAGCTTTTGTACATGGTCCCCCCCTTTTTCGGGCATCAAAAAACATTGGACAGTTTAACATAATGTAGAATAAAGTAATCATTGTTAATATTTGGTCGCATATCCTTTGCATGCAATGACTGCTTGAAGTCTGCGATGCATTGACATCACCAGACGCTGGGTATCTTCCCTGGTGATGCTCTGCCAGGCCTGTACTGCAGCCATCTTCAGTTCCTGCTTATTTTGGGGACTTATTGCCTTCAGTCTCCTCTTCAGCATGTAAAATGCATGTTCAATTGGATTCAGATCCGGTGATTGACTCGGCCAGTCAAGGATTTTCCACTTTTTTGCCATCAAAAACCCCTTTGTTGCTCTAGCAGTATGTTTAGGGTCATTGTCTTGTTGCATGATGAAGTGCCGTCCAATGAGTTTGGAGGCATTTGGTTTTATCTGAGCAGATAAAATATTTCTATAGACTTCAGAATTCATTGTTCTACTTCTGTCTGCAGTCACATCATCGATGAAGACAATTGAGCCTGTTCCACTGGCAGCCATACAGGCCCAAGCCATAACACCCCTCCACCATGTTTCACGGATGAGGTGGTATGCTTTGGATCATGGGCATTTCTTTTTTTTCTCCACACTTTCCTCTTTCCATCACTCTGGTACATGTTAATCTTTGTCTCATCTGTCCACAATACTTTTTTCCAGAACTCTTGGGGCTCTTTTAGGTGCTTTTTAGCAAACTGTAATCTCGCCTTTCTGTTCTTCAGGCTTATCAGTGGTTTGCATCTTGTAGTGTACCCTCTGTAGTCCTGCTGGTGTAGTCTTCTACGTATGGTAGACTTTGACACATCTACACCTGCATCCAGGAGAGTGTTTTTGATCTGTTGGGCTGTTGTCAGGGGGGTTTTCTTCACCATAGAGAGTATTCTCCGGTCATCCACTACAGTGGTCTTCCTCGGTCTACCGGGTCTTTTGACATAATTGAGTTCACCGGTTGTTTTTTTCTTGTTAATGATGAACCAAACTGTTGACTTGGGCATGGCCAGGGTTTTTGCAATGTTCCTGATTGATTGATTTTCATTTCTGAGCCTTATGACGGCCAGCTTCATTTGCATCGACACTGCTGTCTTCCTCATGTTGTCACACCACAACAACAACCTCCAAAGGCAATAGCAAAGTCTAGAATCAATGATATTCATCAACAGCTCTCCTGCATTCACTAACGACACAAATGAATACACTTGCCTAACGACACACATCTGTGAAGCCAATTTAACAAATACTTGTAGTACCTTAAAATGGGGGGACCATGTATAAAAGGTGCTATCATTTCTAAACAGTTCATCCGATATATATGAAAATACCCTCAAATTAAAGCTGACAGTCTGCACTTCACCCTCATTGTCATTGTATCCTTTCAAACTCAAAGTGCTAGAATACAGAACCAAAATAACAAAACAATTGTCACTGTCCAATGAATTATGGAGCTCACTGTATCTAATTATAGACAAAATGACTAACAAATAGCGTACAGAAATGTCAGAAATTATAAGCAGAAACATAGCTAAATCAGGCAAAAAAGATCCTGTACCCCCTGTCAAAAAATCGTTCCGCTGTCTCTGACTGTAGCCTACAGCGCATTTTCTATATTTGAGGGTTAGGGTCAGTTGCGGGCCTCAGATTTTCACTTCATCACATATAGTCGGGTGGTTGCGGATGGGTTATTAGCCATTGGGGACGGGTGTGGGTGAACAAACAGCTGACCCGTGCACCACTACTGGGCACATAGCGATATACGCCCTGGGCTTCTCCCTGCATGGTAATGTCTGTTTGAGATACAGTGAGGGAAAAAAGTATTTTATCCCCTGCTGATTTTGTACGTTTGCCCACTGACAAAGACATGATCAGTCTATAATTTTAATGGTAGGTTTATTTGAACAGTGAGAGACAGAATAACAACAAAAAAATCCAGAAAAACGCATGTCAAAAATGTTATGAATTGATTTGCATTTTAATGAGAGAAATAAGTATTTGACCCCTCTGCAAAACATGACTTAGTACTTGGTGGCAAAACCCTTGTTGGCAATCACAGAGGTCAGACGTTTCTTGTAGTTGGCCACCAGGTTTGCACACATCTCAGGAGGGATTTTGTCCAACTCCTCTTTGCAGATCTTCTCCAAGTCATTAAGGTTTCGAGGCTGACGTTTGGCAACTCGAACCTTCAGCTCCCTCCACAGACGTTCTATGGGGTTAAGGTCTGGAAACTGGCTAGGCAACTCCAGGACCTTAATGTGCTTCTTCTTGAGCTACTCCTTTGTTGCCTTGGCCGTGTGATTTGGGTCATTGTCATGCTGGAATACCCATCCACGACCCATTTTCAATGCCCTGGCTGAGGGAAGGAGGTTCTCACCCAAGATTTGAAGGTACATGGCCCCGTCCATCGTCCTTTTGATACAGTGAAGTTGTCCTGTCCCCTTAGCAGAAAAACACCCCCTTAACATAATATTTCCACCTCCATGTTTGACGGTGGGGATGGTGTTCTTGGGGTCATAGGCAGCATTCCTCCTCCTCCAAACACGGCGAGTTGAGTTGATACCAAAGAGCTCGATTTTGGTCTCATCTGACCACAAAACTTTCACCCAGTTCTCCTCTGAATCATTCAGATGTTCATTAGCAAACTTCAGATGGGCCTGTATATGTGCTTTCTTGAGCAGGGGGACCTTGCGGGCGCTGCAGGATTTCAGTCCTTCACAGCGTAGTGTGTTACTAATTGTTTTCTTGGTGACTATGGTCCCAGCTGCCTTGAGATCATTGACAAGATCCTCCCGTGTAGTTCTGGGCTGATTCCTCACCGTTCTCATGATCATTGCAACTCCACAAGGTGAGATCTTGCATGGAGCCCAAGGCCGAGGGAGATTGACAGTTCTTTTGTGTTTCTTCATTTGCGAATAATCGCACCAACTGTTGTCACCTTCTCACCAAGCTGCTTGGCGATGGTCTTGTAGCCCATTCCAGCCTTGTGTAGGTCTACAATCTTGTCCCTGACATCCTTGGAGAGCTCTTTGGTCTTGGCCATGGTGGAGAGTTTGGAATCTGATTGATTGATTGCTTCTGTGGACAGGTGTCTTTTATACAGGTAACAAGCTGAGATTAGGAGCACTCCCTTTAAGAGTGTGCTCCTAATCTCAGCTCGTTACCTGTATAAAAGACACCTGGGAGCCAGAAATCTTTCTGATTGAGAGGGGGTCAAAAACGTATTTCCCTCATTAAAATGCAAATGAATTTATAACATTTTTGAGATGCATTTTCATTATGTAGTTCTCAAAATCTGTAGTAGACAAAGCAGTTACATGTAAAATCTATAGTTTACCAAACGTTTAAGAGATCATCAATTAAGAGCAGTTGGATTAAGATTGCACCAAAGCGAAAAAACCCCCAGTAATACACATTTGGAAGGGTACATGACTGTTTTAGCAGGCTGTGTATTCAGGCTGTGTACTCACTGGTCCATTCTTTTTGGAAGTAAATATTATAAAGTGTTTGTTGGAGAGATATGAGGCCTCTTTGGCCATGTTCTGAGAGTCCTGCCCAGAATCAATCTGTGTGTGTGTATGTGTGAAAGAGAGAGATAGTCTTGCCAGAAATCTTTCTGATTGAGAGGGGGTCAAATACTTATTTTCCTCATTAAAATGCAAATCAATTTATAACATTTTTGACATGCATTTTCCTGGATTTTGTTGTTGTTATTCTGTCTCTCACTGTTCAAATAAATCTACCATTAAAATTACAGACTGATAATTTCTTTGTCAGTGGGCAAACGTGCAAAATCAGCAGGGGATCAAATACTTTTTCCTCTCACTGTAGCAGCAGCGGTGGCTGAATGGTCTTTCTGTGTGTTTACCTAAAACAAGGACAGGGCTGGCAGTAGCTGCTTGTCTGCTTGTCTCCAGGCCCAGTGATGTTTCAAATGGCACCCTATTCCCTTTATAGTGCACTACTTTTGAGCAGGGCCCATTGGGCTCTGGTCAAAAGTAGTGCAGTATATAGGGAATAGGGTACCATTTGGGATGCATTCCCTGACTGTTTGGTTTATCGCTGATGCTTTCTGTACCAAATTATGCTTTAGCCATGTTACTCCATTCATCATCCTGGATGGGCCAAACCTGAAAACACACAGCCAGCCAGCAGAGATGGGCAGTTTATTATTTGACTGTTATTAATTCAAGCATTTAGTGTTTATGTGTGTGTGTGTTTATGTGTGTGTGTGTGTGTGTGTGTGTGTGTGTGTGTGTGTGTGTGTGTGTGGAGTGTGTGTGTGTGTGTGTGTGTGTGTGTGTGTGTGTGTGTGTGTGTAGTGGGTCTCTCTGTGCTCTTATACGCTTGTTGTGGGGGGTTACTGTACGCATTAGAGTGGGGGCAGCAGTAACGTTTCTGCATTTTATTACAGTGCAATGAAAAGAATGAAAAAGTTGGTTTATGGCGCCTCGTTTACTCCCTTACATACTGCTGCTGACTGTAATAATGCGTTCTCTGAAAACAGAGGCCTTCAGTGCCCTTCACAAAGTGTGCTTTTTTACAGGATTTTCTCTCTGTTAATAAGTGTGTCCTAAATGACATCCCATTCCCTATGTAGTGCACTACTTTTGATCAGGGCCCATAGGGAATATGTTGCCATTTAGGACGCATCCTAACTCTATACCAGCACACAGAGGTAATAGGTTTACAGCTTTAATATAACATGGATACAGTCAAACCTAATAACAGCCATGGCCACGCAAAGCCTTTTTATGACATAGTTTATGGACCACTGCTGGCATTGAAGGATGACCATAATTGATCTATTTAGGATTTTGGCAGTGACCTTGGCTTCTATTTTGCAATGTTCAGTACTTCTAAGTATGGTGCAGTATATCTTACCAAGCACAACACTGAATAGCAACAACTACACAAAACTGAATGATTGAGTCCCAAATGGCACCTTATTACCTATATAGTGCACTACTTTTGATCAGAGCCCTATGGGCCCTCGTTAAAAGTAGTGCACTATATAGAGAATAGGGTGCCATTTGGGTTGTAGCCTATATCTAATGCAAATTCAAAACCTGCCTTTATTTTATTTTTTTAATATGTTTGTATTTTTAGCTTTGCCATTATTAATAAAAAAAAGTTTAAACCTCAAGAATTTTCAGTTTGAAGGTCAATTAATGAAGAAAACAATCCCCTTGCTCAAATCACCATTGGTGGTCACAGCTACAGCTAACAATCCACATTCTCCTCTTCTAATGATTCCATTCTTTAATGTAATAGAACACCAGGAGAGTTCCAAAGACACACGATTCATCTGCCCTCGCACTAGAGGTTCCATCCTGTTTAAATGTTCTCACCTCTCCTCAGGAGACCAACATAAATTATACTCTCAGCGTTCAGACCACCCCGAGGTGATTTATTGGTTGATTCCTTGTCACACAGTAATTTATGGCTGGGTCTTTTGTCTTGGTCTTTGAATACACAGGACGAGGCAGCACAGTACGGTCTGCAACAACCAGCTATGGGGGATTCTATTGTAGCCTGATTCAGAGGAGCTGCAGACAGAGTGGTCCAGTCATTAGAAAGCTGACTGTAAAGTATGGTTCAGAGTATCAAGACATTTTCAAACAAGGTGGTCGTATCGCTCTTTTTACTTTGAGGATACTTTAGAATATTCATCTTATTATTGCACTGAAATATGAGCTTAACAGCAATATGAGTTATGAAACATTTCTCACTGAATAAACTTCTAGAAGTTGTCTTCTTGGAGCTGACTTGTACTGTAGGTACACTGGTACACTGAAAGGTGACTGAAGAGTACTGTAACTATGGATAGCAAGCCTGCAGCAGCTTGTACACTGCTCAAATATTAATGCTCTATATTATACAAATGTTGTCAACTCTCAACTCTCTCCTCACACATACTGATACACATACAGTCCAAAGCACACATCCAACCTTACCTAGACCCAATTAAAAACACATATGCACAGCGCTCTCTCTTCCTGCGTCCCAAATGGCATCCTATTCCCTATATAGTGCACTACTTTTGACCTTGCCTGGTATACAGGAAGTGAGTGATGGTCTTGATGTAGCATCGCTGATATTTTAGATACACTTTATTTGGATAGTTCATCTGTAGATGCTCTATAGACTATCTTCTAACCATAGCCCTAACCCTAACCTTAACCCTTATCCTAACCCTTACCCTTACCCTAGCCCTAACTCTATCCTTAATCCTTACCCTTAATCTAAACCTTACCCTAATCCTAACCGTAACCTTAGCAAACAGTTGCTAATCAACAGATAGTTTGTTGATAATATGACCATCTGTAGAGCTACAGATGGACTATCCAAATGAAGTGTGACCACATTTTGAATGTGTGAATGTTAATGTGCCTCTGGCTGTCCTCTAGGAAACACACTGTCAGGGTGCTGCTGCTGGATACAGAGTCTGGATACTGGCAGAGAGAGGAGAAGAGAGGAGAGTAGAGGGGAGGGGTAGAGAAGGAGAGGAGAAGAGAAGGAGAGGAGAAGAAGCTTCTGTCTTTGCCAGTCCAGCTGCTGCCAGTCTGAGTGGAACACAGCACTCGATGGCCTGTCTGCATTGCTTGGGTCACAACACATACAGTGAAGTACAGATGCACACTCTCACACACATGAAAATACAGTCAGGTCCATAATTATTGGCATCCTTGATAAATATGAGCAAAAAATAGTGTATAAAATACATAATACAAATACTGAACTACATTGTATGCTCAAAAAAATTGGGAAATTATATTGTTTTATGCTACTACAATTGCTCAGAGATAGATTTTGTTTAACAAGTAAAATCTAAAAATGAAATGCGTCACAATGATTAGCTTCCTTTGCAAGGATTATGACACTGAGCCTTTTTCTAAAATGTTTTATGAGATTGGAAAACACGTTGGGAGGAATATCAAGGATCTTTCCAGATATTGATATCCTTCGTCTGCTCTTATTGACTCCCCTCTTCAATTCAAACCACTGGTTTTCAATTGGGTTCGAGTCCGGAGACTGAGATGGCCATTGCTAAATGCTGATTTTGTGGTCAATTAACTATTTCTTTGTGGATTTTGATTAGTGCTTGGGGTTGTTGTCTTGCTGGAAGATTCAGTTGCGGCCAAGTGTCAGCCTTCTGGCAGTGGCAAACAGGTTTCTGGCTAAAATGTCCTGGTATTTGGTAAAGTTCATGATGCCGTTGACCTTAACAAGGGCCCCAGGGCCACTGGAAGCAAAATAGCCCCATAACATCAAAGATCTACCACCTAATTTTACCCTAAGTAGGAGGTACTTTTCTGCATATGCTTCTGTTTTTCAACGACAAAGAGCTCTATTTTCATGTCACCTGACCACAATCCAATTGCCAATGCCGTTTATCAAACTCCAGGCGGTGCTATGAAATTAGAGCTCTTTGGCCATGCACACCAGGTTTTGACTAATGTTATATTGTCACGACTTCCGCCGAGGCTGCCTCCCCTCCTTGTTCGTCATCACCAGTTTACTAACCACTGCCGCCCCAATTATCATCATCACATTTGTCTTGTTTTGTCAATCACACACACCTGGTTCTAATCCCCTCATTAGTCCGTGTATAAGTGTTCCCTCTGCCCCCTTGTCCTTGTGGGTGATTGTTTGAATGTGAGAGTAGTGGAGCTCGGTGGAGCTACTCGTACCATTTTGTTGAAAGGGTAGATATTTCCCCTGTGCCTATGTATTGTATCGAGATACCGTTACAGTGTATTGCCAGGGTAGATAGTTTCCCCTGTGCCTGTTTCGTTTGTCGCTATTCCAGCGTATTTTGTGTAACGAAGGAATAAACTCTGTATTCAGTGATTACCCTCCTGCGCCTGACTCCTTCCATCACCCTCATCACATATATTGGCCATTACAGAAATGGTCACTTGGACAAAAAGACTGACAGCCCTGGTGTCGAGACAGGTTTGCCCAAAGCTTTATTCTCAATCTCAACCAAAGTGAAGGTTAGTTGATCATTGAATTATTCCTGATATTTGTTTCAGTGGAATGCTTCGCCGAGGGGCGTAAGACAGAACATCGGGTTAGCCGGGTCACTCAACAGTGAAATTAGTGAGACACCAGAGGTGGGTCTAATGCAAAGCATGACTAAAATCACTTACAGTGGGGGAAAAAAGTATTTAGTCAGCCACCAATTGTGCAAGTTCTCCCACTTAAAAAGATGAGAGAGGCCTGTAATTTTCATCATAGGTACACGTCAACTATGACAGACAAAAATAGAAAAAAAAATCCAGAAAATCACATTGTAGGATTTTTAATGAATTTATTGGCATATGATGGTGGAAAATAAGTATTTGGTCAATAACAAAAGTTTCTCAATACTTTGTTATATACCCTTTGTTGGCAATGACACAGGTCAAACGTTTTCTGTAAGTCTTCACAAGGTTTTCACACACTGTTGCTGGTATTTTGGCCCATTCCTCCATGCAGATCTCCTCTAGAGCAGTGATGTTTTGGGGCTGTCGCTGGGCAACACAGACTTTCAACTCCCTCCAAATATTTTCTATGGGGTTGAGATCTGGAGACTGGCTAGGCCACTCCAGGACCTTGAAATGCTTCTTACGAAGCCACTCCTTCGTTGCCCGGGCGGTGTGTTTGGGATCATTGTCATGCTGAAAGACCCAGCCACGTTTCATCTTCAATGCCCTTGCTGATGGAAGGAGGGTTTCACTCAAAATCTCACGATACATGGCCCCATTCATTCTTTCCTTTACACGGATCAGTCGTCCTGGTCCCTTTGCAGAAAAACAGCCCCAAAGCATGATGTTTCCAACCCCATGCTTCACAGTAGGTATGGTGTTCTTTGGATGCAACTCAGCATTCTTTGTCCTCCAAACATGACGAGTTGAGTTTTTACCAAAAAAGTTATATTTTGGTTTCATCTGACCATATGACATTCTCCCAATCCTCTTCTGGATCATCCAAATGCACTTCAGACGGGCCTGGACATGTACTGGCTTAAGCAGGGGGACACGTCTCGCACTGCAGGATTTGAGTCCCTGGCGGCGTAGTGTGTTACTGATGGTTGGCTTTGTTACTTTGGTCCCAGCTCTCAGCAGGTCATTCACTAGGTCCCCCCGTGTGGTTCTGGGATTTTTGCTCACCGTTCTTGTGATCATTTTGACCCCACGGGGTGAGATCTTGCATGGAGCCCCAGATCGAGGGAGATTATCAGTGGTTTTGTATGTCTTCCATTTCGTAATAATTGCTCCCACAGTTGATTTCTTCAAACCTAGCTGCTTACCTGTTGCAGATTCAGTCTTCCCAGCCTGGTGCAGGTCTACAATTTTGTTTTTGGTGTCCTTTGACAGCTCTTTGGTCTTGGCCATTGTGAAGTTTGGAGTGTGACTGTTTGAGGTAGTGGACAGGTGTCTTTTATACTGATAACAAGTTCAAACAGGTGCCATTAATACAGGTAACGAGTGGAGGACAGAGGAGCCTCTTAAAGAAGAAGTTACAGGTCTGTGAGAGCCAGAAATCTTGCTTGTTTGTAGGTGACCAAATACTTATTTTCCACCATAATTTGCAAATAAATTCATTAAAAATCCTACAATGGGATTTTCTGGATTTTTTTTTCTCAATTTGTCTGTCATAGTTGACGTGTACCTATGATGAAAATTACAGGCCTCTCTCATCTTTTTAAGTGGGAGAACTTGCACAATTGGTGGCTGACTAAATACTTTTTTGCCCCACTGTATCTTCCCATATCTGGTGGAAATTAACTAATGTGTAAATGAATGTCATCTCATTGTGCAGTAGTGCAGTTCTCTATGCAGGAGACGATAGGCCCTGTCACAGAAAACAGGGGTTTAATCAATAATTACATTACAATGCAGTTTGTCTCTCAGTTCTAACTGTAACATCCACTATGCCATTGTTCTAAACCAGTGTTTCCCAACCCCGGTCCTCGAGTACCCCCAACAGTACACATTTTTGTTGTAGGCATGGACAAACACCTCATTCAGCTCATTGAGGGCTTGATGATTAGTTGACAAGTTGAATCAGGTGTGCTTGTCCAGGGTTACAATAAAAATGTATACTCTAAACCAGCTGGTCCCCTATATCCACAGTCAGTAAGCAGTGGTCAACCAGGGAAGGTAATCAATTAATCAAATCCAGGCCGGCTAGCCCGTTCCAAATCAAATCAAATCAAATTGTATTGGCCACATGTGCCGAATACAACAGGTGCAGACATTACAGTGAAATGCTTACTTACAGCCCTTAACAGTGCATTTATTTTTAATAAAAAAGTAGAATAAAACAACAAAAAAGTGGTGAGAAAAAAAGAGCAGAAGTAAAATAAAATAACAGTAGGGAGGCTATATATACACGGGGTACCGGTGCAGATTAAATGTGCGGGGGCACCGGCTAGTTGAGGTAGTTGAAGTAATATGTACATGTTCCCTCTGCAATTGTCACTGTGAATTTATAGTTTGTCCATCTCTGAGGTATGGGGAGTGGTAGATGGTAGTGGGTGGACATTACAACACCAGGATGGTCTGGGCTAATTCCCAAATGATACCCTATTCCCTATATAGTCCTATGGGCACTTGTCAAACTAATGCAGTGAATAGGGTGCCATTTGGGACGCATAAAATAGTCAGTTGTAGGGAGGCCCAGTGGAACTATTAGGAGTCTAGATGTGAGTGATCAGAGTGTGAACTATTGGACAGGTCCAGGATTGGGGCTTGGGGGAAACTCTAGCTTCATTACCTCTCAACAGTTTCCCCTTAGGGTCCACTCTGGGCCACAGACCCATCGCACATGCACATGCACAAGCACACACACACACACACACACACTCACTCACTCACACTCTATGCCCCAACCTCTAATCAAGGCTGTGGAGTGGAGGATGGAGCAGGCGGCTCCAAACTGACACATTGGACTACCTCCCGCCTCTAGGCTGCCTCCCTGACAGTCTGGGTTGGGCCTAGCCGCCTCTGAATCAACCCAGTCTGGCCGGCTGGGTCTCTGGATCAGTATGGTGAGTCACAGCTCCAAAAGGCTCCCGGGTTATTTGGTGTATTGGAGATCTGATGCAGTTCCTTCTTTCAAGGGCAGATGAGGTGTTATTATACCATATGAGGCTACAGAGACTCACGACTGTAGTCATTCTCTGAATAATGCATTGGAAATGGTGTTGTTGTGAACCCATGAGATGCGACATGTGTTGGCAGCAGATGTAGGCTCCGTCTCAAATGATACCATATTCTTTATATAGTGCACTACTTTTAGTCAGGGAGGAGGTTGTATTTTGGGTTTTACCCCTGATGTTCTATAGATAGACAGCAGTGGCTGTTTCCATGTCAACAGAGAACGTCTGTCTCTCTCCCACCCCTGGTGTGTGTGTGTAGTTGTAGTTCCTTAAACCGTCTCACACGGTCTCTCTGTCCCTGGTGTGTGTAGTTGTAGTTCCTTACACCATCTCACACGGTCTCTCTGTCCCTGGTGTGTGTAGTTGTAGTTCCTTACACCATCTCACACGGTCTCTCTGTCCCTGGTGTGTGTAGTTGTAGTTCCTTACACCGTCTCACACTGTCTTTCTGTCCCTGGTGTACATGGGGTTCGTGACACAGTAAGCAGTAGTAATTACCCTTAAATCTGTGTCACTGTGAGATCAAGTGAAAGTTGTGAAAGCCTATTGTGAGGGATTAGACGGTCAATACAGAGGGCTGTCTGTGGTGTCAACCTGTCGCTCCGATAACGGCACTCTTTGATTCACACTCCTGTTTACTTTGGGGCGTGTGTGCAGGGGCCTCCGTGTGTGTGTCTTTTTTCACACAGCTTTATCTGTCACGAGTTACTAAGCCAGAACCCAGAAGCAGACCAGGACAAGGTAAGTTGAAACGAAGGTGAGTGTTTATTTACAAATTCAAGAGTGATGCTGAATCATCCAGGGAACAGAGCGGGCGGCGTTGATTAGTTGTTAGGGGTGTAGTGGTTGATCCAATCATGGCTCGGCAGCCGCCGACCACCAGGCAGAGGTTGGATGAAGGTTCCGGACGAGTGACTGCAGATGGAACAAAACGGAGGTAAGTAAACAACAAACCAACAAGGTGCAAAACAACAAAACTAACGCTAGACGCTCTAAGACTGATACTCTGATAAACCTACTGTTCATGGCTAACGATCCGGCAGGGAATGGATGTTAGGCCAGAGCCTAAGAAGGGTGATGATCAGGACCAGGTGTGCAGATTGCTGATGGGATGCAGGTGCGGAAATCAAGAGAGCTCCCCGGAGCGTTCCAGAACCCTCGGGAAACTGGAGATCCCGAGCAGAAAAACTAGTCCACAGACAGGACCCGACTCAGACTGCCGGGATCGTTACAGTACCCCCCTCCGACGAACGCCACCGGGCGGACTCCCGGAGCGCCAGGATGGAGGCGGTAGAAGTCACGGATGAGGTCAGCATCTAGGATCTGTCGCCGCGGAATCCAACTCCTCTCTTCAGGACCATACCCCTCCCAGTCCACGAGATACTGGAAACCCCGGCCCCGCCCGTCTGGAATCCATGATGCGTCGCACCGTGTAGGCAGGACCACCTCCGATCATCCGAGGAGGAGGAGGAGGAGGCGGAGGAGGCAACAGAGGACTGAGGAGAACAGGCTTGAGGCAGGAGACATGAAAGGTGGGATGGACTCTGAGCGTCCTCGGGAGTTTGAGTCGAACTGCCACCGGATTGATCACCTTCTCCACCACAAACGGACCAATGAACTTCGGTAACAACTTCCTAGACTCAGTCCGTAGCAGGAAGATCCCGTGTAGCCAACCAGACCCTATCTCCGATGGTGTAGGTGGGAGCGGGGATCCGGCGACGATTCGCCTGGAGCTGATACCGGTCCGAAACTCTAAGGAGTGCCTTTCTGGCCCGATGCCAGGTCCGGTGGCAACGACGAATATGGGCCTGAACAGAAGGCACTGAGAGCTCCTTCTCCTGAGAAGGGAACAAGGGAGGTTGGTAGCCATACAGGCACTGGAAGGGAGACATCCCAGTGGCAGATGTAGGGGAGAGTATTGTGGGCATACTCAACCCAAGGCAACTGAGAGACCCAGGAGGTGGGGTTGGAAGAGGCCAGGCAGCGTAGCGTGGATTCCATCTTCTGGTTGGCTCTCTCCGCCTGACCATTAGATTGGGGGTGAAAACCAGATGTGAGACTGACTGTAGCTCCAATGGCCAAACAGAAGGACTTCCAGACAGCAGAGGTAAACTGAGGGCCACGGTCGGAAACGATATCACTGGGCAACCCGTGGACCCTGAAAACCTCCCTAACCAGGATCTCGGACGTCTCCGAGGCAGAGGGAAGCTTGGCAATTGGCACAAAGTGGGCGAACTTGCTGAATCTGTCCACGATAGTCAGAACGACCGTGTTCCCCTCAGAAGCGGGCAACCCAGTGACAAAGTCCAGGGCCAGATGCGACCATGGTCGCCGGGGAATAGGAAGGGGGGTGAAGTAGTCCAGAGCTGGGCCGATTGGTACCCTTATTCTGCGCACACACTGGACAGGCAGCAACATAACCCCGAGTATCCTCGGCCATGGCAGGCCACCAAAAACGTCTGCGAAGAAACGCCATCGTCCGAGCCACGCCAGGGTGACAAGCCATCTTGCTGGCGTGGGACCATTTGAGGACCGCAGGACGAACCGACTCAGGCACAAACAACCGACCGGGTGGACCGTTACCGGGACCGGGCTGCGTCCGAAGAGCCGCCATCACCTCCTCCTCAATCTTCCACCTAACAGCTCCCACGACGCAGTTCCGGGGGGAGAATTGTCTCGGTCTTGGACCCACCCTCCTCCGTCTTGGAGAACATCCGAGACAAGGCGTCCGCCTTGCCGTTCTTAGATCCAGGTCGGAACGTCAGGGAAAAAATTGAATCGTCCGAAAAACAACGACCACCTGGCCTGACGGGAGTTGAGACGTCTAGCCGATTGCACGCGAAGCAAGATTCTTGTGGTCAGTCCAGACAATAAACGGTTGCTCCGCCCCTCCAACCAGTGGCGCCACTCCTCCAAGGCAAGTTTCACCGCGAGAAGCTCCCGGTTACCCACATCGTAATTCCTCTCCGCAGGCGAAAGGCGACGAGAGTAGTAGGCGCAGGGATGGAGTTTACTGTCCGTGGAGCATCGCTGCGACAGGATGGCGCCAACTCCCACATCAGACGCGTCCACTTCAACGACGAACTGACGGGCCGTGTCCGGTTGAGAGAGAATCGGTGCGTTGGTGAATCGCCTCTTCAAATCCAGAAACGCTCGATCCGCCTCCGGATTCCACTTGAAGCTCCTGATACTGGAAGTCAAGGCAGTTAACGGAGCGGCCACACGGCTGTAATCCCGGATGAATCTGCGGTAGAAATTCGCAAACCCCAAAAATCTCTGGAGCTGCAATCTCGTACCGGGCTGGGCCCATTCCAGAACCGCTCTAACCTTCTCCTGGTCCATCCTAATCTCTCCCTGGAGATGATGTACCCGAGAAAGGATGTCGTGTGGGCGTGAAACTCGCACTTCTCGGCCTTCACGAACAGGCGATTCTCCAACAATCGCTGCAGAACCTGCCGGACATGCTGGACGTGGTCGGAAGGTTCCTTCGAGAAGATCAGAATGTCATCCAGGTAAACAAACACAAAGAGACCGATCATATCTCTCAGGACGTCGTTCACCATACTCTGGAATACCGCTGGAGCATTGGTCAGTCCAAACGGCATCACCTGATACTCTAAGTGACCCATCGGTGTATTGAAACCCGTCAACCACTCGTCTCCCTCTCTGATCCGGACCATGTGATACGCATTGCGTAGGTCTAGCTTGGTGAACACCGTAGCACCCTGTAAGGAGTCGAAGGCAGAACTCATCAAGGGCAGGGGATACTTGTTCTTGACCGTGATGTCATTCAACCCCCGATAATCAATACACGGTCGAAGAGAGCCATCCTTCTTACCCACAAAGAAGAATCCTGCCCCCAGGGGTGATGACGAGGGACCGAACGAGACCAGCAGCTAGGGACTCCTTGATGTAGGTCTCCAAAGCCTCACGTTCAGGTCGGGAGATACTGTATAACCTTCCCTTGGGGTAGACAGCTCCAGGGAACAGGTTGATGGCACAATCATATGGTCGGTGGGGAGGGAGTGACAGAGCCTTCTGCTTACTGAACACTTCCCCCAAATCGTGATATGTCTCGGGAACCAGGGACAAATCTGGGGTTTAGCCTCAATCACCTGACTGGGAACCGAATGGGGACAGGCAGTCTTGAGACAGTTAGCATGACAATCAAGGCTCCAACTCGTTACCTTGCCCGTCACCCAATCGAACGTGGGATTGTGTTCCTTCAGCCAGGGGTATCCAAGGACCAGAGGAACATGGGAAGACGGCAGAATGAAGAATGAAATCATCTCCGAATGATTCCCGACAACAGCATCTTAACCGGTTCAGTCCTCATCGTGATACGTGCCAGACTACTGCCGTTCAGAGTGGTCGCTTCAATGGCTTCCGGCAATTGCTCCTTGGAAAGCCCCAGCTGTTCCACCAACTCGGCATCAAGAAAGCTTCCATCGGCACCTGAATCGATAAAAGCGTTAATCGCTAAGCTCTGATTCCTGTTCACAAGGGTAGCCGGGGAAACGGGGTCTGACAGAGGTACTGAGAGGTTGAAACTGGCTCGCTAAAAGTCCTCCCAACTTTAGCGAGCCGGGCAGTTTGACGACCGCCGGGAACAAGTGGAGATGTAATGTCCCGAGCTACCACAGTAGAGGCAGCAGTTGGTCTTACGTCTATGTTGACGCTCCTCCTTGGTTAACCCGTGCCGCCCCACTTGCATGGGTTCAGAATCGGGAGAGAGGACCTCTCCACTAATCCTTTGTGGTGGAGAATGATCGACGTGTTCTGGTCCACCACCCGACCCGACTGGGGACTGAGAAGCTGATCGATTGGACGGACCCCATTGCTTCTCCCTCCTTCGCTCTCGGACTCGATTATCCACCCGAATAGACAAGGCTACCAAGCTGTCCAGGTCACTAGGCTCGGATAGGAGATCAGCTCATCCTTGAGCTGCTCCGACAGACCCTGGTAAAAGGCCGCTTGCAGAGACTCCTCATTCCACCCACTCTCCACAGCCAACGTCTTGAACTCGATCACGAAGTCGGCCACGCTGCGAGTTCCTTGGTGAAGCGAAAACAGGCGCCTAGCTGCGTCCCTCCCTCGGACGGAATGGTCGAAGAGCTTCCTCATCTCGGCCGTGAACCCCTGGTATGAAGCCATGCAGGGGTCTTGTCGTTCCCAAACGGCTGAAGCCCACTCCAGCGCTCGACCACGCAGCAACTCAATCACAAAGGCTATCCTAGCCTTGTCTGTGGCATAAGAGTAGGGCTGTAGATCGAACACTAACCCACACTGCATAAGGAAAGAACGGCATCTTCCCAGCTCCCCCCTCATATTTATCCGGCGCCGGAACCTTGGGCTCACGGAAGGACACCGCTCCAGACGCGGCAGGCGAGATGGGTGAAACCGGTAGTGGATCCTCCACCGGAAACTTGCGCTGGTTCTGGACCTCCGTCAGACCGGTAGAAAGGTTCCGAACTGCCAACGCGATCTCCTGTAGCTCCGTGCTATGATGGCCCAACATCTTCTCCTGATGGGTAATGGCATGGCGAACAGAGTCCAGGTCCGCTGGGTTCATTACTGGCCGGATCGT
Organism: Coregonus clupeaformis; assembly: GCF_020615455.1. Taxonomy (NCBI): domain Eukaryota; kingdom Metazoa; phylum Chordata; class Actinopteri; order Salmoniformes; family Salmonidae; genus Coregonus; species Coregonus clupeaformis. Next base: position 33,238,339 of record NC_059216.1, on the reverse strand, counting down.
TCTGTCACGAGTTACTAAGCCAGAACCCAGAAGCAGACCAGGACAAGGTAAGTTGAAACGAAGGTGAGTGTTTATTTACAAATTCAAGAGTGATGCTGAATCATCCAGGGAACAGAGCGGGCGGCGTTGATTAGTTGTTAGGGGGTGTAGTGGTTGATCCAATCATGGCTCGGCAGCCGCCGACCACCAGGCAGAGGTTGGATGAAGGTTCCGGACGAGTGACTGCAGATGGAACAAAACGGAGGTAAGTAAACAACAAACCAACAAGGTGCAAAACAACAAAACTAACGCTAGACGCTCTAAGACTGATACTCTGATAAACCTACTGTTCATGGCTAACGATCCGGCAGGGAATGGATGTTAGGCCAGAGCCTAAGAAGGGTGATGATCAGGACCAGGTGTGCAGATTGCTGATGGGATGCAGGTGCGGAAATCAAGAGAGCTCCCCGGAGCGTTCCAGAACCCTCGGGAAACTGGAGATCCCGAGCAGAAAAACTAGTCCACAGACAGGACCCGACTCAGACTGCCGGGATCGTTACATTATCACTAACACCTCTGATCGTAGTGTACGCCACAGTTTAAAGCTTCCATAACATGTTGGTCATCACTTGGTCCTAGCTGAGCAAAAGTGTGATGGGTTAAAGCAGTCAAGCAGCAGAGGGAAGGGAGGGAGAGGGAGTGCAGGACGGATAATGGAGACAGAGGTTGTGTCTCAAATGCCACCCTATTCCCTATATAATGCATTACTTTTGACCAGGGTCCTAGTCAAAAGTAGTGCACTATAAAGGTAAATGGGTGCCATTTGAGACACAGTCAGAGTGATACAGCTGGACTGTAAAAAGAAACCCACTGCCTTCTCGTGTCTGTCTGCCCTCCAGCTCTGGCTTCCTCCCTGACTCCAGCTCTCCTCTCTAATTTCCCTTATGGTTTGGGATTATTGGATCTTGATGAGCAGGGTCTCTGTCTACTGATTTGGTCATTTTTGCCTCATGTTTGAAAGAAAGGTATTACTAATGCATGTGTCAGATTATCAATATTTGGAATGGCCTGGGGGGAGTCCTTGGGGAGGATTCTAGAATTTCTTGAAACTTATTTTGTTCCATTTTTGCTCCTTCAACCTGGTGAAGAAAAGGGACATGCTATAAGAATAATTCAAGTTGTTTTCTGTCAACAGCCTTTAATGATTTGCTTTGAATGTTTGCAATCCCTGTTAATGTAGAGCGACAAGTTTAATTGGGGAACAAGTGAAGAACTCTTAGTATTGTCTTCAGTCACGAAACCAATTCATATAATATTTGCGTTCAACCAGTTGGGAACAAAACAAGTGTGTCTCGTTTTAACATGACCTTTTCTCACAGGAAACTCATACTATTCATTAATTGAATTAATCTTTGTTGAACCAACAGAATAATTTACATTTACGTCATTTAGCAGACGCTCTTATCCAGAGCGACTTACAGTTAGTGCATACACAGTAAAAAATGGGGTGTTAATATTTCAGAGTAAAGTTATTTTAACCCAGATAGAGTATTTTCAACATTTTTGAGAGTAAAGTTGCTCTATCAGTGGAGTTAAAAGTGAGTGTAAAAATCTGCAGATACGCAGTGACAATTTCAACTCTACAGCAGTGATGAATACCCGCCACTCTGCTTTGCTGAAGTTTGGCACGTACGTTGGTGGAGGAAGATTGCGAAGGAGTAGCTAGGCCACAGATATTGCTAGGTAAGTTACATCCCCGTTTTTTCAACACCAAACCGGTATTTTTTAACTTTACATAATTTTAGAGTTGTGCTGATGTCAAGGTCATATTTTAAGTTACGAGTTCCATGCGGCGGTCCCCCTTGCAGTGACCTCGTCATCAGCCAGCTAAATTAGCTTGTAAGTTCAGATGGTTGACAGTAATAACTGTTATATGATATACCCATCGAATATGTTTGATATTTTTGTGAATGGCTTGCTGTTTCATATGGCTAAAAAATAGGTAACGTTAACTTAGCTAATCAGTTCGTTTGAAGGACACCACCGTTTGGCATGAGCGCAGATTGTGCTTGTCATGCGGTTAGCTAGCTTGCAATCAGTATCGGTAACTGTCTTTCTTTGTGTTGCAATATTTTCACGAATGAAGTTTGTCAGAATGGTAAATACGTAAAATAACGTTCGCTAACAACAAAACATTTATACAGATAGTATTGTTAGCTAACGTTATTGTATAGCTTCCCAGGCTTCCTTACACTAACGTTAACTGTTTTTTATAAAGCTATATATAACGGTAATGTTAGCATGCTTCTGATAGTTAGCCAGCTAATGTTGGTGTTATAAAATGATAACTTAGATCACTGATTTGCATGACGGGTTTGTTTAACATTGCTTAACCATTTTAATGGTTAGCTACTGTTCGAACTAAAATGGCTAATGAGCTAGCTAACTTTGACACATAGCTAGTTATTTGGTAGCTAATGGGACAATGTGCCTCTAAACTTGAACTAGCCTACACCCATTTGCTGCAGAAAATGGCAGCTTAACGTTATATTCAACCAGCACAACTTTGTCTACTTCAGCCTTTGTAATTGCAGTGTAACGTCTAAGTAATGCATAGTGCATTGCGTAGCTAGTACTACTGAGATAAATGGATAGTTAGCTAACGCTTAGTTGAACCAGCACTAAATGATGATTTTGAATATATATTTTCTTTGTTAACAGAGGCAAAATGCTGTTGCGTGTTCAGCTCGGGGAAGAGCAGAAATACGTCAAGCTGTCTGAGCTGACATTCAATGCTTTCTTGAAAGAAGGTAGGTATAATAGGTTAAAGCAATACATATCACCCTAATGACAAAATAATACAGCATTAAGCTATTATCTTATGATATCTATTTAGGTCTATAGTCATTTCTGCTGTGCTTTATATTTTCAGTAACATAAAATCAGGTGCAGATCCTTGTCTTTCATCATTTTGTGAACACATGAGGCAACCTTAAGTATGAACTTGGATTCTTGTGAGAAGGGAATGCATGTTTTTCTTTTTTTCTTATTTTTTTAACAGTGTGTCTAAAATTCAACATACCAGAAAGCAGAAAGCCAGACATTAAGGTGTATGACCAGTCTGACACAGAAGTTGACTCAGATGTTTTTGAAGAATTAGTAAAGGAGTCACCTGGAACTTTCAGAATCATGCTGGGCAATGGACTTGGTATTCATTCATTCAATTAGTTTTTAGTTTAAAGGCCAGAATGAGAACCTTTATTGTCTTAAAAATAACAGTTTATTGTAATATGTTTCTATGTTTTGCACAAATTTCATAATGAACAGATACCTCTCATTCATCATCATGCTCGGGTACATCTGATGACACCATCATTCTGAATTTCACTGTGTGTGACGATGTTGAAGAAGTAGCGGCTGGCGAAGGAAGCCAGCCTAAAAGGCCATGCCACATAAACTATGAGGCAAAAGCAGTAAGTGGTGAACATTGCTGTTAAGTCCAATCTGAATGTTGTTTCATCATGTGACAGCATTACATATTGTTTTACAATTACGGAAAGCACATTTCTTTCCACCTATAGCTGATTGAAAAGATCCTAACATCAAAGCCTGGTGGTGAATGCATTATGCAAGAGTATGGAAAAACCAAATCTCTGACAGATGCCACCAGAAGACAGATGATCAACATACTTGCTGCTGAGATGACAGAAACACATGGGTAAGCATTAAGCATATAGATGGGCTGTAAAGAAACATTGTTATTATTTTCCGGTTATTAATTATGTAAAATGTGTTGTGCAATATCAATTCAGTGTGATGTTAACTTTGAATTCATATGCTAGGACATCCCCCCCCAAAAGTGTCAGAGTGATGTATGCACAGGGGATAGTAGCTTTGTTTCCCTATCTAGAAGACCCATACTCACAACATGGATATGTAAGTAAATGGGTTATTGCAACATTATGCACATATTCACTCTATGAAATGGGAATAGTACTCCTTTATAATTTATTTATAATAATATAGGATCATTACTACGATCCGGAGAGTGGTTCCGGATACCTTGCATGGCGATTGAAGACCATACAAAGAAAAACAGCAGAGGAAAGAGGTGCCTCAGTCAGCAAATCTCCTAAAGGTATGTTTTCTGATCAGTGACATGTAATTATAATGGTGACCTGTGAATTGTACAGAAAGGATTTCTTAACACTGTATTTTGTCTTAAGTTGGTGGGCCAGGCCGTGATCGTCAGCCCTTCACCTATGACAGAGAGCCATCTGATGAGGATGTGGAAGCAGCTATTGCTGTTTTGAGACACTCTGCTGATGAAAACACTGTCCGTGAGAAGATGAAAATGACCTTCAATATCGGCAAGCAATGGTCAACGATGAAGCCAAATCATCAGATGTCTTCTCGGTCTTCCCAAGATTTCTGGACACACCAGGACTGGTATGACAACTTAATTCACTGCATCACCAAAAATATCCAATGAAGAATAAGGTAACACTCATTATTTCTGTCTTTGTGTGTTACATTGCAGATAGAACAAGATTTCAGACTTCTGTTTGGTGAGGCCACAGCCAACAAATTCTTGGAGAAGTGGCCAACCACTTTCAAAGCAAAAGTAATAAAGGAAAGCCATGGACTTGTATCCACCACAGAACTCTTGGATTTGATGCGCAATGCTGAGTCAGCTGCTGAAGTTGAGAATGGTATGAATGAACTGTTTTACTTTTTATGTGGATAATGTAGGTGTGCATTATATGTCCATAATGGTGCAAGTTGTGAATAAGAATGTTATGCTACGGCACAATGTTAACCAGGTTTTTATTTACTTATTTGTAGGCTGGGACAGTGACATGTCTGCCATCTTGCTGCTGCTACATTTGCTACCACCATCTGCACAAGGTAGAAAGAGGCCGGGAAAGATGTCTGCATATCAAGCTGTAGATCAGCTCATCAGATTTCAAAAGGTATGCTTAACAGTTGTTTAAAATATATATTCCATCATCTCAATCTTGTGCACAGTTTGAGGTGATCTTATCTATTGTCAGAGGTTAGTCACCAAAACAATTCTGTTGAATGTGTTTTTTTTGTAGGTTGGAACCAGTGTGCAGCAGCATCTTGACAACATCACCCAAAGCAGTCAGCCCTACCTTCTCGCCCAGGGATCCACACAGAGCAGCATTCACTCCTACTTCATTGTGGTTGACAAGCATGCTCTTCCATGCAAGGCAACAGGTTCAGTAGGAGCTTTTGACAAAGTCTTTAAAGCCCATTACGTATTTGGTACGTCATACAGTTCTTCCTTGAGCAGCTTTTTCACTTTTGTGCAAACAACCATCTATAACATCGACATGGGGGGAAACAAAGGAGACTCCTAGAGTTGCTGAGTTGCGAGCAAGAATGGTGCGTTAGTTGAGATAAAACTATGAAGTGTTTTCTTTGCAAAAGTGACCATGGAAGTCCAAACAACCTTGTTAAGCACCTTAAGATAATTCATGGGCTATGTACAGGCAGGACTCTTTTTCTGAAATGTGGTCAAGAAGGATGCTCACGTTCTTTTGGTAGCTTTTCTGGTTTTAGAAAACATCTTAACAAGTGCCACGGAGAAAGTTTAGTAGATTCTATAGAAGATGATCTTTCAGACCCTCAAAGTACCGTCAACACCAGTAATATTTCTCATGTTGAAGTGTCGACTGAATGTTTAGAGGCTGAGTCAGAGTTATCTTCGCCATACATTGTAAATAGTTGTGCAGCTGTTATTTCTGATCTAAAGGCAGCAGGTGTTGGTCAAAGTACAGTAAATACTGTAGTGATTTCCATGGAAGAGATTGTTCAAGATATTCATCAGCATGCTAAAGAAACAATGATAAAGCATGTATTTAGTAATGAAAGAGAAACAGAAATGTGCAAGAAAGTTGAGGCGTGTTTTGAGGGGTTAGAGAATCCTTTCACAGTTCTAAATTCGGAATACAAGCGATCAAAATTTATGACTGCCAAGTGGGAAATAGTAGAACCAGTTGAATGTGTGATTGGTTCAAGATTTGACACAAGACGAAATAAAAAGACTGGAACATATGATCAGGTAGTAGTTCAAGATAAATTCATGTATATTCCAATTTTATCTACACTGCAGTCAATATTTAAAAGTCAGTATTTTGCAGAAATGTTGCAAAGCTCAGCTACCAGCAACTCTAGACTGAGAGATATTTGTGATGGATCTTTTTTTAAAAGTCACCCCTGTTCTCAACTGAGAAGCAGACAATACAGGTCCAGATGTTCTATGATGATTTTGAGGTCGCCAACCCATTGGGTTCCAAGCGAGGTATTCATAAATTGGGTGGAGTATATTTTACTTTAAGAAACTTCTCTCCAAAATGGAATTCTTTTTGGCTAACATACACCTGTGCGCCTTATTTCATACTCAAGATGTTAAACGATATGGTTTTAGTGAAATTTTTGCTCCCATTGTTCGGAGACATTAAAGTGTTAGAGAGCGATGGTATTGAGATTCCATTATACAGTGGTTATGTACGTGGCACTGTAGTACAGGTAACAGGTGATAATTTGGGTTTGCATAGTTTGTTTGGTCTGGTGGAGTCTTTCAGTGCAAGGTACTGTTGCAGGTTCTGTTTAGCAGAAAAGGAGGACTTTCAAACAGAATTCTCTGAAGATTCTTCCAAAATAGTTTTACGCACCAAAGATATGCATACTGCTCACTGTCAAGAAATGGCTTGTAATCCATCCCTTCCGTATGTTTTTGGTGTGAAAAGGTCATGCATATTAAATTCATTGAGGTATTTTCACACAACTGAGAACTTCTCAGTTGATGTGATGCATGATGTGTTAGAAGGGGGTTGGCCAGTACGAATTGAAGTTATTATTTCTGTATTTGAATGAAAAACATGTTACATCAGGAGAAATACATTCAAGAATACAAAGTTTTGATTATGGTTTCACAGAGAGAAATAACAGGCCTGTGACTGTTAATTTAAGTGAAGGATCTAATGATCTGGGACTGAATGCAATTCAGTCCTGGTGCTTACTTAGGAATGTTCCTCTTATCTTTGGAGATTTGGTAACTTCTACTGACCAACACTGGGGCCTGCTTCTTTTATTATTGCAAATAATTAACATTATATTCTCACCCATGTTATCTCAAGGTCTATGTGTATATTTAAAACATTTGATTGTTGATCACCATACACTGTTTAAGAAGTTGTATCCTCAGAAAAAACTTTTACCAAAGCACCATTTTCTTATCCACTATCCCCGCTGCATCCAGAAAATAGGGCCTGTACTTCATAGTTGGTGTATGAGGTATGAAGGCAAACATAATTTTTTCAAAAAACAGCTTAAATCGTTTAAAAATATTACCAAAACGCTGGCAAAAAAGCATCAGAATCATATGGCATATAGTTGGCGAAGATCAACAACTTTTAGTCGGTTAGATATTGGTCCAGGAAAAATGGTGGCTTTAAATATGGTAAAAGGAGGTTCTGAAATTGCTTTGGCAATGCAAGTGCCCAGTAGCATTCAGGTTATGAAGGTTAATTGGGCTAAACATAATGGGTATGTTTATCGCCCACACTTGGTTATCTGTGGCGAAGTTGACTCTGAAGTGCCCTTGTTTTATCAGATTGAGTCAGTTCTGATAATGTGTGAAAAACTGTTACTACTCACAGTGCCTTTAGTTACAGTAACTTTTCAAGAACATTTCCATGCATATGAGGTGATCAGATCAAAGCATGATTTAGTTTTTTTTCATGTCGACAACCTGCACTACCCTAGACCTTTTGACATACAAAGGTCATATGGAGGAAATGACACAGCTCTCCTTGTTGTGCCATATTGCTTTCTCTGGTGAACATTTTTATGATGTTATACTTCTGTCATAGACAAGGCAATGGGTGTACAATGTAAATTCACGGACATTGAAATTATACTTTATTTTTTCAATAAATGTGGGTGCTCTCATCTTGTATTATTGTGCTTTGTTTTATTTGATAGTATTGATATTTCTATAATTCAGTAACACTACATCATATGATTTAAATAAAAAATAAAAAAACACTGTAGAGAAATGAAAAGTAAATATCATTACACTTTAAAGTGTCATTTTTTGAAGTAAAATTGTAGTTGACTTAACTCTATACAGTGTAATCATATTACTCTCAACAGTGTGATTAAACTACAGTGTTAAATATTTTGACACATTTCATTGTTATTTTTTACACAATATGGAGTAGAATTAACTTTAAAAGTTTTACACTGACCAAAGAGTACATTTTACACTGATTTTGAGTGGGACCAAATGTTATCTGAAACAGAGTTAAATTCAACTCGATAGGAGTTAAATTAACACTTCTGTTTTTACTGTGTACATTATTCTTTTTTTTCATACTGGCCCCCCGTGGGAATCGAACCCACAACCCTGGCGTTGCAAACACCATGTTCTACCAACTGAGCTACCTCCCTGCCGGCCATTCCCTCCCCTACCCTGGACAACGCTGGGCCAATTGTGCAGCGCCCCATTGGTCTCCCAGTTGCGGCCAGCTACAGCAGAGCCTGGATTTGAACCAGGATCTCTAGTGGCACTGCGATGCAGTGCCTTAGACCACTGCACCACACACATGGTTGGACTGACATGAATCTATGTTAAATGAATCTATTTTACACACAGAAAACTGTGACCAAGTGTCACTTTTCAAAGAGGAATATATTAGCAGAAATGAAAAGAAAGAAAATAGATAATAGCGTCCTTTAAAAGTTCACCCTGCTGCACAGAATGCCTCGCATTTGATCTTTGTTTATTTATGTATTTATGTATTTTTTCATACCTTGATTCACTCTTCAATTTAATGTCAGGCCACATTTGGGGTCAGGGTGGATAGAATAGAGTAGATAGAATGAAGTGTTTTTTTTTGTGTGTGTCTGCACGATTGCGTGCAGGTGTGTGTGTGTCTGATTGCGTGCATGCATGTGTATCCGTTTGTGTGTGGTTGATAATCGATTTGCATAGAAATCATGCGAGGTGTCCTAATTCGTCTCCCCTTTGCATTTCATGTTATGAGTTATGGGTCAGTGAAGTCATGCAATTTATTATTTCAGTTCCCCAGAGAGAATGTGAAAAGGGCACAGAATATCAGCCGAAAGTTCCGGAGCCCTGTGGATTGACAGCACCCTAGAATGGTGGGAAAGCCTGTGAAATATAAATACAATTATGTATATAATGAAGCAAAGTTATCCCATCCAGGTAATGGACTTTTGTACTATGAAATAGAAAGCATAATACTTATTATTTATGGCCAAAGCATTTAATTCAGTATAACAGCTCGGGCCACTTGGCTTAAAGGTGTGTTTGTTTACCATCTTGTGTTTTGCTATAATGTCACAAAGCTTTCTTATCCCAGCCTCGCACACACGCGGACGTGCACACACACTCACACACACACACACACACACACACACACACACACACACACACACACACACACACACACACACACACACACACACACACACACACACCAATCCTACTCAGTGTCCTGGGCCCATTGGTAATTGAAACAAATCACTTATTAATATGTTTTCATAGGAATCTGGTCGGACGACCTTGACTTGGCTGTGAGGACTGAGGAGATGGAGATGGCAGCAGTGCCGTGGCAGTGTGTGTGTGAGAGAGAGTGTAGGCTACATTAAGGGAATGGCGGAGGCCTGGCATTACACTCTACTGATCCCAGACCAGAGGGACAGTTAATAACGCCGTGCTGACACTATCCATCACTCCTAATAGAGATATTGTTATAGACTGCCATTCCCAGCCCAGGGCCACGTCCCAAATAGCACCCTATTCATTATTTAGTGCACTACTTTTGACCAGGACCCCATATGTAACTCTGTGTTGTTGTTTTTAATCACACTGCTTTGCTTTATCTTGGCCAGGTCGAAGTTGTAAATGTGAACTTGTTCTCAACTGGCTTACCTGGTTAAATAAAGGTTAAATTAAAAATAAATTAAAAATGTGGGAAATACATTGAGCTCCAAAAGTATTGGGACAGTGACACATGTTTTGTTGATTTGGCTCTGTACTCCAGCACCTTGGATTTTAAATGATACAATGACTATGAGGTTAAAGTGTAGACTGTCAGCTTTAATTTGAGGGTATTTTTATCCATATTGTGTGAAGCATTTAGAAATTACAGCACTTTTTGTACATAGTCTCCACATTTTAGGGGACAAAAATATGTAAAATCAAATCAAATTGTATTGGTCGCATACACATATTTAGCAGATGTTATTGCGAGTGTAGAGAAACGCTTGTGTTCCTATCTCCAACAGTGCAGTAATATATTAACAATACACAACAATACACACAAATCTAAAAGTAAAATAATGGAATTAAGAAATAAGAAATATAGAACTCTTAGGACGAGCAATGTCGGAGTCCGGAGTATAAATATACAGTACCAGTCAAAAGTTTGGACACACCTATTAATTCAAGGGTTATTCTTTATTTTTGACTATTTTCTACATTGTAGAATAATAGTGAAGACATCAAAACTGTGAAATAACACATATGGAATCATGTAGTAACCTAAAAAGTATTAAACAAATCAAAATATATTTTATATTTGAGATTCTTCAAAGTAGCCAACCTTTGCCTTGATGACAGCTTTGCACATTCTTGGCATTCTCTCAACCAGCTTCATGAGGAATGCTTTCCCAACAGTCTTGAAGTTGTTCCCACATATGCTGAGCACTTATTGGCAGCATTTCCTTCACTCTGTGGTCCAACTCATCCCAAACCATCTCAATTGTGTTGAGGTTGGGTGATGGTGGAGGCCAGGTCATCTGATGCAGCACTCCATTACTCTCCTTCTTATTCAAATAGCCCTTACACAGCCTGGAGGTGTGTTTTGGGTCATTGTCCTGTTGAAAAACAAATGATAGTCCCACTAAGCGCAAACCAGATGGGATGGCATATCGCTGCAGAAAGCTGTGGTAGACATACTGGTTAAGTGTGCCGCCTTGAATTCTAAATAAATCACAGACAGTGTCATCAGAAAGCACCCCCAAACCATCACACCTCCTCCTCCATGCTTCACGGTGCGAACCACACATTCAGTGATCATCCGTTCACCTACTCTGCGTCTCACAAAGACACGGTGGTTGGAACCAAAAATCTCAGATTTGGACTCATCAGACTAAAAGGACAGATTTCCACAGGTCTAATGTCGATTGCTCGTGTTTCTTGGCCCAAGCAAGTCTCGTCTTCTTATTGGTGTCCTTTAGTAGTGGTTTCTTTGTAGCAATTCGACCATGAAGGCCTGATTCACACAGTCTACTCTGAACAGTTGATGTTGAGATGTGTCTGTTACTTGAATTCTGTGAAGCATTTATTTGGGCTGCAATATCTGAGGCTGGTAACTCTAATGAACTTATCCTCTACAGCAGAAGTAACTCTGGGTCTTCCTTTCCTGTGGTGGTCCTCATGAGATCCAGTTTCATCCTAGTGCTTCATGGATTTCTGACTGCACTTTAAGAAACTTTCAAAGTTCTTGAAATGTTCCGGATTGACTGACCTTCATGTCTTAAAGTAATGATAGACTGTCGTTTCTCTTTGCTTATTTGAGCTGTTCTGAACATAATATGGACTTGGTCTTTTACCAAATAGGGCTATCTTCTGTATACCACCCCTACCTTGTCAAAACACAACTAATTGGCTCAAATGCATTAAGAAGAAAATACATTCCATGAATTAACTTTTAACAAGGCACACCTGTTAATTGAAATGCATTCCAGGTGACTACCTCATGAAGCTGGTTGAGAGAATGCCAAGAGTGTGCAAAGCTGTCATCAAGGCAAAGGGTGGCTACTTTGAAGAATCTCAAATATAAAATATATTTTGATTTGTTTAACACTTTTCTGGTTACTACATGATTCCATATGTGTTATTTCACAGTTTTGATGTCTTCACTATTATTCTACAATGTAGAAAATAGTAAAAATAAAGAAAAACCCTTGAATGAGTAGGTACTGTATATATACTTTTTACACATTTTGTTACTGCAGAAATATTTTGGTACCCTTCCCCAGATCTGTGCCTCGACACAATCCTGTCTCGGAGCACTACGGACAATTCCTTCGGCATCATGGCTTGGGTTTTTGCTTTGACATGCACTGTCAACTGTAGGATCTTATATAGACAGGTATGTGACTTTCCAAATCATGTCCAATCAATTGAATTTACCACAGGTGGACTCAAAGTTGTTGAAAAATCTCAAGGATGATCAATGGAAACAGGGTGCACCTGAGCTCAATTTCGAGTCTCATAGCAAAGGCTCTGAATACTTCTGTAAATGCGATATTTCATATATATACACACCACCGTTCAAAAGTTTGGGGTCACTTAGAAATGTCCTTGTTTTCGAAATAAAAGCAATTTTTTTGTCCATTAAAATAACATCAAATTGATCAGAAATACAGTGTAGACATTGTTAATGTTGTAAATGGCTATTGTAGCTGGAAACAGCTGATTTTTTTATGGAATATCTACATAGGCGTACAGAGGCCCATTATCAGCAACCATCAGTCCTGTGTTCCAATGGCACGTTGTGTTTGCTAATCCAAGTTTATCATTTTAAAAGGTTAATTGATCATTAGAAAACCCTTTTGCAATTATGTTAGCACAGCTGAAAACTGTTGTGTTGATGAAAAAAGGAATAAAACAGGACTTCGTGAGACTAGTTGAGTAGCTGGAGCATCAGCCTCCCGAGTGGCGCAGTGGTCTAAGGCACTGCCTCGTAGTTCTAGCTGTGCCACTAGAGATCCTGGTTCGAATCCAGGCTCTGTCGCGACCGGGAGACCCATGCGGCAGCGCACAATTGGCCGAGCGTTGTCCAGGGTAGGGGAGGGAATGGCCGGCAGGGATGTAGGTCAGTTGGTAGAGCATGGCGTTTGTGGATTTGATTCCCACGGGGGGCCAGTAATAAAAAAATAATGTATGCACTCATTAACTGTAAGTTGCTCTGGATAAGAGCGTCTGCTAAATGACTCAAAAGCAAATGTAAATCAGCAATTGTGGGTTTGATTACAGGCTCAGAATGGCCAGAAACAAATAACTTTCTTCTGAAACTCGTCAGTCTATTTTTGTTTTGAGAAATTATGGCTATTCCATGCGAGAAATTGCCAAGAAACTGAAGATCTTGTACAACGCTGTGTACTACTGCCTTCACAGAACAGCGCAAACTGGCTCTAACCAGAATAGAAAGAGGAGTGGGAGGCCCCGGTGCACAACTGAGCAAGAGGACAAATACATTAGAGTGTCTAGTTTGAGAAACAGGCACCTCATAGGTCCTCAACTGGCAGCTTCATTAAATAGTACCCACAAAATACCAGTCTCAACGACAACAGTGAAGAGGCAACTCCGGGATGCTGACCTTCTAGGCAGAGTTGCAAAGAAAAATCCATATCTCAGACTGCCCAAACTTTTCTTTTTATTGGCCAGTCTGAGATATGGCTTTTTCTTTGCAACTCTGCCTAGAAGGTCAGTGTCCCGGTGTCGCCTCTTCACTGTTGACGTTGAGACTGTAATCAAACCCACAATTGCTGATGCTCCAGATACTCAACTAGTCGCAAGAAGGCCAGTTTTTTTGCTTCTTTAATCAGCACAACAGTTTTCAGCTGTGCTAACATAATTGCAAAAGGGTTTTCTAATGATCAATTAGCCTTTTAAAATGATAAACTTGGATTAGCAAACACAACGTGCCATTGGAAGACAGGACTGATGGTTGCTGATAATGGGTCTCTGTACGCCTATGTAGATATTCCATAAAAAATCAGCCGTTTCCAGCTACAATAGCCATTTACAACATTAAAATTGTCTACACTGTATTTCTGATCAATTTGATGTTATTTTAATGGACAAAAAAATTGCTTTTCTTTCGAAAACAAGGACATTTCTATGTGACCCCAAACTTTTGAACGGTAGTGTATATACAGCAATAGTTGAATAGGATGGACTTGACTAGAATGCAGTATATACAGTGGGGAGAACAAGTATTTGATACACTGCTGATTTTGCAGGTTTTCCTACTTACAAAGCGTGTAGATGTCTGTAATTTTTATCATAGGTACACTTCAACTATGAGAGACGGAATCTAAAACAAAAATCCAGAAAATCACATTTTATGATTTTTAAGTAATTCATTTGCATTAATTGCATTTTACCTATGATAAAACTTACAGACCTCTACATGCTTTGTAAGTAGGAAAACCTGCAAAATCGGCAGTGTATCAAATACTTGTTCTCCCCACTGTACATATGAAATGGGTAAAACAGTGCTCCCTCTGCTGTCTCCTGAAGTCCACGATCCACGGTTATTTCCTAGCACCACTCCGCTAGTGCCCTCACCTCCTTCCTGTAGGCTGTCTCGTCATTGTTGGTAATCAGGCCTATCACTGTTGTGTGAGTTGGAGGCATGCGTGGCCATGCAGTCATGGGTAAACAGGGAGTACAGGAGGGGGCTGAGCACACGCCCTTGTGGGGCACCTTTGTTGAGGATCAGTGTAGTGGAGGTGTTGTTGCCTATCTTCACCACCTGGGGGCGGCCCGTCAGGAAGTCCAGGACCCAGTTGCACAGGGCGGGGTTCAGACCCAGGGTCCCAAGCCTAATGCTCTCCGTAGCCGATGTGAGTAAGACATTTAAGCAGGTCAACATTCACAAGGCCGCAGGGCCAGATGGATTACCAGGATGTGTACTCCGAGCATGTGCTGACCAACTGGCAAGTGTCTTCACAATGTCCCTGACTGTGTCTGTAATACCAACATGTTTCAAGCAGACCACCATAGTCCCCGTGCCCAAGGACACTAAGATAACCTGCCTAAATGTCTACCGACCCGTAGCACTGACGTCTGTAGCCATGAAGTGCTTTGAAAGGCTGGTCATGGCTCACATCAACACCATTATCCCAGAAACCCTAGACCCACCAACATTTGCATACCGCCCCAACAGATCCACAGATGAAGCAATCTCTATTGCACTCCACACTGCCCTTTCCCACCTGGACAAGAGGAACACCTACATGAGAATGCTATTCATTGACTACAGCTCAGCATTCAACACCATAGTGCCCTCAAAGCTCATCACTAAGCTAAGGATCCTGGGACTAAACACCTCCCTCTGCAACTGGATCCTGGACTTCCTGACGGGCCGCCCCAGGTGGTAAGGGTAGGTAACAACACATCTGCCACGCTGATCCTCAACACGGGGGCCCCTCAGGGGTGCGTGCTCAGTCCCCTCCTGTACTCCCTGTTCACCCATGACTGCATGGCCAGGCACGACTCCAACACCATCATTAAGTTTGCAGACGACACAACAGTGGTAGGCCTGATCACCGACAACGATGAGACAGCCTATAGGGAGGAGGTCAGAGACCTGGCCGTGTGGTGCCAGGATAACAACCTCTCCCTCAACGTGACCAAGACAAAGGAGATGATTGTGGACTACAGGGAAAAAAAGAGGACTGAGCACGCCCCCATTCTCATCGAAGGGGCTGTAGTGGAACAAGTTGAGAGCTTCAAGTTCCTTGGTTTCCACATCACCAACGAACTATCATGGTCCAAACACACCAAGACAGTCGTGAAGAGGGCACGACAAAGCCTTTTCCCCCTCAGGAGACTGAAAAGATTTGGCATGGGTCCTCAGATCCTCAAAAAATTCTACAGCTGCACCATCGAGAGCATCCTGACTGGTTGCATCAACGCCTGGTATGGCAACTGCTTGGCCTCCGACCGCAAGGCACTACAGAGGGTAGTGCGTTTGGCCCAGTACATCACTGGGGCCAAGCTTCCTGCCATCCAGAACCTCTATACCAGGCGGTGTCAGAGGAAGGCCCTCAAAATTGTCAAAGACTCCAGCCACCTTAGTCATAGACTGTTCTCTCTGCTACCGCACGGCAAGCGGTACCGGAGTGCCAAGTCTAGGTCCAAAATACTTCTCAACAGCTTCTACCCCCAAGCCATAAGACTCCTGAACAGCTAATCATGGCTACCCTGACTATTTGCACTGCCCCCCCACCCCCCACCCCATCTTTTTACGCTGTTGCTACTCTGTTAATTATTTATGCATAGTCACTTTAACTCTACCCACATGTACATATTACTTCAACTACCTCAACTAGCCGGTGCCCCCGCACATTGGCTCTGCACCGGTACCCCCCTGTATATATAGCCTCCCTACTGTTATTTTATTTTACTTCTGCTCTTTTTTTCTCAACAGTTTTTTGTTGTTGTTTTATTTTACTTTTTTATTAAAAATAAATGCACTGTTGGTTAAGGGCTGTAAGTAAACATTTCACTGTAATGTCTGTACCTGTTGTATTCGGCGCATGTGGCCAATACATTTTGATTTGATTTGATTTAATGATGAGCTTGGAGGGTATTATGGTGTTGAAGGCTGAGCTGTAGTCAATGAACAGCATTCTTACATAGGTATTCCTCTTGTCCAGATGGGATAGGGCAGTGTGCAGTGCAATGGCGATTGCATCATCCGTGGATCTATTGGGGCGGTATGCAAATTGAATTGGGTCTAGGGTGTTGGGTAAGGTGGAGGTGATATGCTCCTTAACTAGCCTCTCAAAGCACTTCATGATGACAGAAGTGAGTGCTACGGGGTGATCGTCATTTAGTTTGCTTTCTTGGGTACAGGAACAATGGTGGACATCTTAAAGCAAGTGGGGACAGCAGACTGGGATAGGGAGAGATTGAATATGTCCATAAACACTCCAGCCAGCTGGTCTGCGCATGCTCTGAGGAAGTGGCTAGGGGTGCCGTCTGGGCCGGCAGCCTTGTGAGGGTTAACACGCTTAAATGTCTCATTGTATTATTAAGAAAAGTTACACCACTAATGATCAATCATTCTAAACGTGATTTCCAACATACAGGGACTTGAATACATGTGGTAATGTTAACTTTGTTGGAGCTACAGTTTGTTATTTTATTTTATCGCTTTGGTGCTATTTTTAAGTATGTGGTGAATTTTCAAAACTCACTGCAAAACTCTAAACTAGTAACACTTGTAACGCAGACAGTCTTACATTTAAAACTTTTCATTGTGTATTCATTTTGTTTGTAGACATCTTTCATCACATAACCATTGATCCAAAATATAAGTTTACTGTGAAATATAATGAGTACATTGGTTTAATCACAAAAACACAACATAATGATCTTCTCAATTTAGTTATTTTAACAACCAGTTAATCCAATATAAAAAATGTATACATGTTTCAAAATTGGTACACTAATTGGGATGGCAATCATACATCTTCCACCTGTATTGTAATCGTGTATTGTATTTTACAGTATTGTATAAATGTTTACTGTATAGGGGAAGCATTTATTTATTGTTTTGGACTTTCTGGATTATCTGCGTATTGGTATTTTATTGTATTGTATTGATATGGTATGGTATTACTGCACTATTGGATCTTGAAACACAAGTATTTCACTGCACCTTCTGCATCTGCTAATCTGTGTACGCAACCAATACACTTTGATTAGATTTGTTACATACAGTACATTATGTACTTTCACCCTTTCTGATAACCAGGTGGCGAATCGCATCTCTGCATGTCTGGCAGACATATCAGTGTGGATGTCAGATCACCACCTCAAGCTGAACCTCGGCAAGGCGGAGCTGCTCTTCCTCCCGGGGAAGGACTGCCCGCTCCATGATCTCGCCATCACGGTTGACAACTCCATTGTGTCCTCCTCCCAGAGTGCAAAGAACCTTGGCGTGACCCTGGACAACACCCTGTCGTTCTCCGCTAACATCAAAGTGGTGACCCGATCCTGCAGGTTCATGCTCTACAACATTCGTAGAGTACGACCCTACCTTACACAGAAAGCGGCACAGGTCCTAATCCAAGCACTTGTCATCTCCTGTCTGGATTACTGCAACTCGCTGTTGGCTGGGCTCCCTGCCTGTGCCATTAAAGTCTCCTGAGTGGCGCAGTGGTCTAAGGCACTGCATCGCAGTGCTAGCTGTGCCACTAGAGATCCTGGTTTGAATCCAGGCTCTGTCGCAGCCAGCCGCGACCGGGAGACTCATGGGCGGCGCACAATTGGCCCAGCGTCGTCCAGGGTAGGGGAGGGAATGGCCGGCAGGGATGTAGCTCAGTTGATAGAGCATGGCGTTTGCAATGCCAGGGTTGTGGGTTCGATTCCTACGGGGGGCCAGTATGAAAAAAAACAAAAACAAAAAAAACATATGTATTCACTAACTGTAAGTCGCTCTGGATAAGAGCGTCTGCTAAATGACATAAATGTAAAATGTAAATGTAATTAAACCCCTACAACTTATCCAGAACGCTGCAGCCCGTCTGGTGTTCAACCTTCCCAAGTCCTCTCATGTCACCCCGCTCCTCCGCACACTCCACTGGCTTCCAGTTGAGGCTTGCATCTACTACAAGACCATGGTACTTGCCTCCGGAGCTGTGAGGGGAACGGCACCTCCTTACCTTCAGGCTCTGATCAGACCCTACACCCAAACGAGGGCATTGCGTTCATCAACCTCTAGCCTGCTAGCCCCCTACCTCTATGGAAGCACAGTTCCCGCTCAGCCCAGTCAAAGCTATTCGCTGTTCTGTCACCCCAATGGTGGAACAAGCTCCCCCACGACGCCAGGACAGCGGAGTAACTGACCACCTTCCGGAGACACTTGAAACCCTACCTCTTTAAGGAATACCTGGAATAGAATAGTATAAAAGTAATCCTTCTACCCCCCTCCCCCACCCCCCCCAAAAAAAAAAATCTTGTCAATATCAGATTTAAAAATCATCATAGTAGTACATTTGAGTATGTATCATACTTTTTATGTTTCTACAGTGAGGGAAAAAAGTATTTGATTTGTATTATACCTCCCATGTAGTTCTCCGAGTTCGCCGAGTGGCGCAGTGGTCTAAGGCACTGCATCGCAGTGCTAGCTGTGCCACTAGAGATCCTGGTTCGAATCCAGGCTCTGTCGTAGCTGGCCAGTTGATAGAGCATGGCGTTTGCAACGCCATGGTTGTGGGTTCGATTCCCACAGGGGGTATGAAAAAATAATGTATGCACTAACTGTAAGTCGCTCTGGATAAGAGCGTCTGCTAAATGACTGTAATGTAAAATGTTCTGGGCTGATTCCTCACCGTTCTCATGTTCATTGCAACTCCACGAGGTGAGATCTTGCATGGAGCCCCAGGCCGAGGGAGATTGACAGTTCTTTTGTGTTTCTTTCATTTGCAAATAATCGCAGCGTTGTCACCTTCTCACCAAGCTGCTTGGCGATGGTCTTGTAGCCCATTCCAGCCTTGTGTAGGTCTACAGTCTTGTCCCTGACATCCTTGGAGAGCTCTTTGTTCTTGGCCATGCTGGAGAGTTTGGAATCTGATTGATTGATTGCTTCTGTGGACAGGTGTCTTTTGTACAGGTAACAAGCTGAGATTAGGAGCACTCCCTTTAAGAGTGTGCTCCTAATCTCAGCTCGTTACCTGTATAAAAGACACCTGGGAGCCAGAAATCTTTCTGATTGAGAGGGGGTCAAATACATATTTCTCTCATTAAAATGCAAATCAATTTATAACATTTCTGACATGCGTTTTTCTGGATTTTTTTGTTGTTATTCTGTCTCTCACTGTTCAAATAACCCTACCATTAAAATTATAGACTGATAATTTCTTTGTCAGTGGGCAAACGTACAAAATCAGCAGGGGATGAAATACTTTTTTCCCTCACTGTACTTTACAGACATACATTTTCATTATGTAGTTCTCAAAATCTGTAGTAGACAAAGCAGTTACATGTAAAATCTATAGTTTACCAAATGTTTAAGAGATCATCAATTAAGAGCAGTTGGATTAAAATTGCACCAAAGCGATAAAAAAAACAGTAATACACATTTGGAAGGGTACATGACGGTTTAGCAGGCTGTGTATTCAGGCTGTGTAGTCACTGGTCCATTCTTTTTGGAAGTAAATATAATAAAGTGTTTGTTGGAGAGATATGAGGCCTCTGTGGCCATGTTCTGAGAGTCCTGCCCAGAATCAATCTGTGTGTGTATATCTGTGAAAGAGAGAGAGAGTCCTGCCCAGAATCAATCTCTGTTTAATGGTGGCAATCCTCTCTCTCACTAATCATCTGCCTTTTATTACAGGAGCTCATGCTCGGAGCTCAGGGGGCCGTTGCCTCAATCACTTTACAGTCCTCCTGCCTGCACTCTCTAAACTAAACCTTTCCTCTCCTCTGGTTTGGATCATGGAGATGAGGATCGTTTAGTGCAGTGCTTTTATGAAATTTCTGAGGATTTTACTATTTTTGCTTTTGATTTGCTTTATGTGACACAAGGATACTTCTTATCTTCGGAAACAAATATTTCCCCATTCTTTCATTTACTGCAACTATCATAATTAGCCACGCAACACACAATGCTCTTTGGGTTACATAAGGTCAATTTAAGACTGATACATTGTTGGTCAGTAGCAATATCTCATTCAATATGACAGTGTAGAGTAAGCTCTCATCTCAGGCTTGTTATGTGTTAGTGTAAACTGATGTCAATAAAGTAATGAGTTCTCCCTGTGTCCAACTAGACTAAAGAGTGTGTATGTCATGGTCATTTTCCCATCTGTGGCTGCATCGTTGGCAGGAAGGAATTCCATCTTGTTATGGCCAATGACAAATTCCAGCTATATGAAAATCAAACAGATGACTATCAATTTATGATGATCTGTGTGTGTGTGTGTGTTTGCATTCGTACATGCATGCATGTTTGAAGCAGCCTTTCTTCCCCAAAAGTTTCAGGTCATGACAAACAATGCAACCTCTTAAGATCTCTTGGTGTTGCCATTTTTGTTTAGCTGTATCTTAAAAGTAACAGTATTTTGTCTTGCAGTTGCGTCCCGAAATGATCTTTGCAAATCGAGGCCTTGTTTGTAAAGCTGTCAAGCTGTCCCTTCGCCGCCCTTCATAGCTGCCCTTACAAATGTGCCACTGTTTGCAGAACTGTCATGCCAAGCTGCAGTCTCTCTCTCTCTCTCTCTCTCTCTCTCTCTCTCTCTCTCTCTCTCTCTCTCTCTCTCTCTCTCTCTCTCTCTCTCTCTCTCTCTCTGAATTTGCTATGCAGGGGAAGGCGTGGTTTGCCATGCTTACCAATGTGTGTTTAATGGTTAGACCTTAAATGAAGACTTTGGCCCAACTTTCTCTGTCTATCTGTTTCTCTCTTAGGGAGTGGTGGGAGGTATCAATAAATCTCTCACTGATAATGTAATTATTACTGGACAATTAAAAGCTCCACCAACTGTTAACTGATACCTGACTGTAAGTTGCTCTAGATAAGAGTGTCTGCCAATGACTAAAATGTTAAACACTACTTTCTTTCAACATGTTGAACAAATGGTGGTATTTCAGTGAAAATAAATTAAAGCCTTAACATTATAAAATAGAACTTGAATCTCCGTTAACAAAATGGATGAACTTCTAAAGGAAATCAACATGCAAACGCGTGAATGTTTCAGGGGTGAAGCTTATATTATGATGCAAAACACTAAGCGCAACATTCGTATCTAAAATGTCATTGCAGTCATAATGTCATGCTGCACTAGCATGTCTTTGATCAAAATGCCATAACGTAGACCTTGAATACTGATGGTGACTGCCATGATGTCATAGTAGTGGCCATGAAGATATTTATAGGTTGTCAACATTTTTGTTGGGAATTAAAGTGAGGGAAAAAAGTATTTGATCCCCTGCTGATTTTGTACGTTTGCCCACTGACAAAGAAATGATCAGTCTATAATTTTAATGGTAGGTTTATTTGAACAGTGAGAGACAGAATAACAACAAAAAAATGTTATAAATTGATTTGAATTTTAAATGAGGAAAATAAGTATTTGACCCCCTCTCAATCAGAAAGATTTCTGGCTCCCAGGTGTCTTTTATACAGGTAACGAGCTGAGATTAGGAGCACACTCTTAAAGGGAGTGCTCCTAATCTCAGCTTGTAACCTGTATAAAAGACACCTGTCCACAGAAGCAATCAATCAATCAGATTCCAAACTCTCCACCATGGCCAAGACCAAAGAGCTCTCCAAGGATGTCAGGGACAAGATTGTAGACCTACACAAGGCTGGAATGGGCTACAAGACCATCGCCAAGCAGCTTGGTGAGAAGGTGACAACAGATGGTGCGATTATTCGCAAATGGAAGAAACACAAAATAACTGTCAATCTCCCTCGGCCTGGGGCTCCATGCAAGATCTCACCTCGTGGACTTGCAATGATCATGAGAACGGTGAGGAATCAGCCCAGAACTACACGGGAGGATCTTGTCAATGATGTCAAGGCAGCTGGGACCATAGTCACCAAGAAAACAATTGGTAACACACTACGCCGGACTGAAATCCTGCAGCGCCCGCAAGGTCCCTCTGCTCAAGAAACCACATATACAGGCCCGTCTGAAGTTTGCCAATCAACATCTGAATGATTCAGAGGAGAACTGGGTGAAAGTGTTGTGGTCAGATGAGACCAAAATCGAGCTCTTTGGCATCAACTCAACTCGCCGTGTTTGGAGGAGGAGGAATGCTACCTATGACCCCAAGAACACCATCCCCACCGTCAAACATGGAGGTGGAAACATTATGCTTTGGGGTTGTTTTTCTGCTAAGGGGACAGGACAACTTCACCGCATCAAAGGGACGATGGACGGGGCCATGTACCGTCAAATCTTGGGTGAGAACCTCCTTCCCTCAGCCAGGGCATTGAAATGGGTCATGGATGGGTATTCCAGCATGACAATGACCCAAAACACATGGCCAAGGCAACAAAGGAGTGGCTCAAGAAGAAGCACATTAAGGTCCTGGAGTGGCCTAGCCAGTCTCCAGACGTTAATCCCATAGAAAATCTGTGGAGGGAGCTGAAGGTTTGAGTTGCCAAACGTCAGCCTCAAAACCTTAATGACTTGGAGAAGACAGTGGGACAAAATCCCTCATGAGATGTGTTTAAACCTGGTGGCCAACTACAAGAAACGTCTGACCTCTGTGATTGCCAACAAGGGTTTTGCCACCAAGTACTAAGTCATGTTTTGCAGAGGGGTCAAATACTTATTTCCCTCATTAAAATGCAAATCAATTTATAACATTTTTGACATGTGTCTTTCTGGAGTATTTTGTTGTTATTCTGTCTCTCACTGTTCAATTAAACCTACCATTAAAATTATAGACGGATCATGTCTTTGTCAGTGGGCAAACGTACAAAATCAGCAGGGGATCAAATACTTTTTCCCCTCACTGTAACTCAGTCCTGTATTATTGCAATGCTGACACCTGTGTGTGTGTGCGCACACAGACACACACACACAGTTAGACTGTGCCTCCTATTCACCCTTACGGAGGGAAATTATTAGTGAGATAGGTTGATAGAGGAGGCTTCCACTTTGATAGTTTATACAGTGCATTCGGAAAGTATTCATACCCCTTGACTTTTTCCACATTTTGTTACGTTACAACCTTATTTTATAATTGATAAAATAAAAACAATTCTTCAGCAATCTGCAAACAATACCCCACACTGACGAAGCGAAAACAGGTTTTTAGAAATGTTTGCACATTTATTAAAAAGAAAAAACTGAAAAACCTTATTCACATACTTATTCAGTCCCTTTGCTATGAGACTCGAAATTGAGCTCAGGTGTATCCTGTTTCCATTGATCATCCTTGAGATGTTTCTACAACTTGATTGGAGTCCACCTGTGGTAAATTCAATTGATTTGATATGATTTGGAAAGGCACACAAGATGGCGCTGACAGAGAGTGCTGACTTGCGACTAGGTCTTTGAAAACTTTGCAGTATTGTGTTTTTTTATGTATTATTTTTTACACTATTAGCCCAGATTTCTTGTTGAGTTATTACATACAGCCGGGAAGAACTATTGGATATCAGAGCGGCGGTACCTCACAAGCACTACCACCATTACGACCAGGAATATGACTTTCCCAAAGCGGATCCTTTGTTCCCTCCCCCGAGGACAATTGAACTGATTCCAGAGGCCGACCCAAAACAACGCCGGCGGAGGAGAGGTACTCGGAGTTGCCTGCTGGTCCGACATAGAAGGCGCGCACACCAGCCACCGCTTCCGAGTATATTACTCGCTAATGTTCAGTCTCTGGATAACAAAGTTGACGAGCTCAGGGCGAGGGTTTCTTTCTAGAGAGACATTAGGGACTGTAACATACTCTGTTTCATGGAAACATGGCTCTCTCGGAATATACTGTCTGAGTCGGTCCAGCCAGTTGGGTTCTCAGTTCATCGCGCATACATAAATATCTGTCCGGGAAGCAGAAGAGCGGAGGTGTATGTTTCATGATTATCGACTCATGGTGTAATTGTGGAAACATACAGGAACTCAAGTCCTTTTGTTCACCCGACCTACAATACCTGACAATCAAATGCCGACCGTATTATCTCCCAAGATAATTTTCTTCGGTCATAGTCACGGCCGTGTATATCCCCCCTCAAGCCGATACCACGACGGCCCTCAAAGAACTTCACTGGACTTTATGCAAACTGGAAACCACATGTCCTGAGGCTGCATTTATTGTAGCTGGGGATTTTAATAAAGCAAACTTGAGGATAAGGCTACCAAAGTTCTATCAATACATCAACTACAATACTTGCGGTGCTAAAATACTCGACCATTGCTATTCCAACTTCTGAGATACCTACAAGGCCCTCCCCCGCCCTCCGTTCGGCAAATCTGACCACGACTCCATTTTGCTCCACCCTTTCTATAGGCAGAAACTCAAACAGGAAGTACCAGTGCTAAGGACTGTTCAATGCTGGTCTGACCAATCGGAATCCACGCTTCAAGATTGTTTTGATCACGCGGACTGGGATATGTTCCGGGTAGCTTCCGAGAATAATATAGACGAATATACTGAAATGGTGACTGAGTTTATCAGGAAGAATATAGGAGATGTTGTACCCACTGTGACTATCAAAACCCACCCTAACCAGAAACTATGGATAGATGGCAGCATTCGTGCAAAACTGAAAGCGCGAATCACCGCATTCTACCATGGTAAGGTGACTGGGAATATGGAAGAATACAAACAGTGTAGTTATTCACTCCGCAAGGCAATCAAACATGCAAAATGTCAGTATAGAGACAAAGTTCAACAATTCAACGGCTCAGACACGAGACGTATGTGGCAGGGTCTACAGATAATCAAGGACTACAAGAGGAAAACCAGCCACGTCACGGACACCGAAGTCTTGCTTCCCCACAAACTAAACACCTTCTTTGCCCGCTTTAAGGATAATACAGTGCCAGCGACACGGCCCGCTTCCAAGGACTGTGGGCACTCCTTCCCTGTGGCCGACGTGAGTAAGACCTTTAAGCGTGTTAACCCTCGCCGCGTCCTCATAGCATGTGCAGACCAGCTGGCTGGTGTGTTTACGGACATATTCAATCTCTCCCTATCCCAGTCTGCTGTCCCCACATGCTTCAAGATGTCCACCATTGTTCCTGTACCCAAGAAAGCAAAGGTAACTGAATTTAATTGCTATCGCCCCGTAGCACTCACTTCTGTCATCATGAAGTGCTTTGAGAGACTAGTCAAGGATCATATCACCTCTACCTTATTTGTCACCCTAGACCCACTTCAATGTGCTTACCATCTCAATATATCCACAGACGATGCAATCGGCATCACACTGCACACTGCCCTATCCCATCTGGACAAGAGGAATACCTATGTAATAATGCTGTTCATTGACTATAGCTCAGCATTCAACACCATAGTACCCTCCAAGCTCATGATTAAGCCCGAGGCCATGGGTCTAAACCCCGTCACGTGCAACTGGGTTCTGGACTTCCTGACGGGCCGCCCCTAAGTGATGAAGGTAGGAAACAACACCTCCACTTCGCTGATCCTCAACACTGGGGCCCCACAAGGGTGCGTGCTCAGCCCCCTCCTGTACTCCCTGGTCACCCATGACTGCATGGCCAACCACGTCTCCAACTCAATCATCAAGTTTGTAGACGACACAACAGTAATAGGCTTGATTACAAACAATGACGAGACAGCCTACAGGGAGGAGGTGAGGGCTCTGGGAGTGTGGTGTCAGGAAAATAACCTCTCACTCAACGTCAACAAAACAAAGGAGATGATCGTGGACTTCAGGAGACAGCAGAGGGAGCACCACCCTATCCACATCGACGGGACTGCAGTGGAGAAGCTTCAAGTTCCTCGGCGTACACATCACTGACAAACTGAAATGGTCCACCCACACAGACAGTGTGGTGAAGAAGGCGCAACAGCGCCTCTTCAACCTCAGGAGGCTGAAGAAATGTGGCTTGTACCTAAAACCCTTACAAACTTTTACAGATGCATAATTGAGAGCATCCTGTCGGGCTGTATCACTGCCTGGTACGGCAACTGCACCGCCCGCAACCGCAGAGCTCTCCAGAGGGTGGTGCCCAACGCATAACCAGGGGAAAACTACCAGCCCTCCAGGACACCTACAGCCCCCGATGTCATAGGAATGCCCAAAATATTATCAAGGACAACAACCACTCGAGCCACTGCCTGTTCACCCCGCCATCATCCAGAAGGCGAGGTCAGTACAGGTGTATCAAACCTGGGACAGAGAGACTGAAAATCAGTCTCTCTGTCCAGAATGTTATGAAGAGTGATCAGATGAATTGCAATTAATTGCAAAGTCCCTCTTTGCCATGAAAATGAACTTAATCCCAAAAAAACATTTCCACTGCATTTCAGCCCTGCCACAAAAGGACCAGCTCTCGTTAACACAGGTGAGAGTGTTGATGAGGACAAGGCTGGAGATCCCGCTGTCATGCTGATTGAGTTAGAATAACAGACTGGAAGCTTTAAAAGGAGGGTGGTGCTTGAAATCATTGTTCTTCCTCTGTTAACCATGGTTACCTGCAAGGAAACACGTGCCGTCATCAGTGCTTTGCACAAAAAGGGCTTCACAGGCAAGGATATTGATGCTAGTAAGATTGTACCTAAATCAACCATTTATCGGATCATCAAGAACTTCAAGGAGAGAGGTTCAATTGTTGTGAAGTTGGCTTCAGGGCGCCCAAGAAAGTCCAGCAAGCACCAGGACCATTTCCTAAAGTTGATTCAGCTGCGGGATCGGGGCACCACCAGTGCAGAGCTTGCTCAGGAATGGCAGCAGGCAGGTTTGAGTGAAACTGCACGCACAGTGAGGCGAAGACTTTTGGAGGATGGCCTGGTGTCAAGAAGGGCAACGAGGAAGCAACTTCTCTTCAGGAAAAACATCAGGGACAGGCTGATATTGTGCAAAAGGTACAGGGATTGGACTGCTGAGGACTGGGGTAAAGTCATTTTCTTTGATGAATCCCCTTTCCGATTGTTTGGGGCATCCGGAAAAAAGCTTGTCTGGAGAAGACAAGGTGAGCGCTACCATCAGTCCTGTGTCATGCCAACAGTAAAGCATCCTGAGACCATTCATGTGTGGGGTTGCTTCTCAGCCAAGGGAGTGGGACTCACACATTTGTCTAAGAACACAGCCATGAATAAAGAATGGTAGCAACACATCCTCCGAGAGCAACTTCTCCCATCCATCCAAGAACAGTTTGGTGACGAACAATGTCTTTTCCAGCATGATGGAGCACTTTGCCATGAGGCAAAAGTGATAATTAAGTGGCTCGGGGAACAAAACATCGATATTTTGGGTCCATGGCCAGGAAACTCCCCAGACCTTAATCCCAATGAGAACTTCTGGTCAATCCTCAAGAGGCGGGTGGACAAACAAAAACCCATACATTCTGACAAACTCCAAGCATTGATTATGCAAGGATGGGCTGCCATCAGTCAGGATATGGCCCAGAAGTTAATTGACAGCATGCCAGGGCTGATTGCAGAGGTCTTGAAAAAGAAGGGTCAGCACTGCAAATATTGACTCTTTGCATAAACTTAATGTAATTGTCAATAAAAGCCTTTGACACTTATGGAATGCTTGTAATTATACTTCAGTATACCATAGTAACATCTGAAAAAAATATCTAAAAACACTGAAGCAGCAAACTTTGTGGAGACCAATACTTGTGTCCTTCTCAGAACTTTTGACCACGACACATTATTAACAGCATATTCACCCTGGTGGTGTAGATGTCAATATAAACTAGCTGACAGTAATGGGCTGTGAATGTATGAATGCTCTGGCAAACACTCTGGTAGAGGTATGCAGTGGATTGATCTAAGCTATAGGCTGGGAGAGAGAGAGAGAAACCCTGCCACTCCCCTCTCTCTATGTGTGTAACAAATCTATTTGCTTTTCCTCTATGGCACAGAGGTCTTCTGCAGGAGGATCTATTATAATCCAGTTGATCTATACTCCCTGCCTTGTCATACACTGGCAACCAGGTTAACCTGCTGCAGGGGACATCTTAGCGGAGAGATGGGCAGAACCATATTACTGTTTCACTTCCTCTAGATAAGAGCTGGTCGAGTGTGTGTGGTCGCAGTTCATGTGACAGGCAAAAATGACTATCTAAATGACCATCGCCCCGTTTTACTCACATCTGTAGCCATGAAATGCTTTGAAAGGGTGGTCATGGCTCACATCAACACCATCATACAAGACAACCTGGCCCCACTCCAATTCGCATACTTTCCCAACAGATCCACAGATTGGCCTACAGACTGCCCTCTCCCACCTAAACAAGAGGAATACCTATGTAAGAAGGCTGTTCATCGACTAAAGCTCAGTGTTAAACACCATAGTGCCCTCCAAGCTCGTCACTAAACTCAGGACCCTGGGACTGAACTAGGGATGGGCATGAGTAATTGAGTACTGGAGTGGACGTCAAAACTCTATCTTTAACCAGAGATAAAAGATATACATATACAGTTGAAGTCGGAGGTTTACATACACCTTAGCCAAATACATTTAAATTCAGTTTTTCACAATTCCTGACATTTAATCCTAGTAAAAATTCCCTATCTTAGGTCAGTTAGGATCACCACTTTATTTTAAGAATGTGAAATGTCAGAATAATAGTAGAGAGAATTATTTATTTCAGCTTTTATTTCTTTCATCACATTCCCAGTGGGTCAGAAGTTTACATACACTCAATTAGTATTTGGTAGCATTGCCTTTAAATTGTTTAACTTGGGTCAAACGTTTTGGATAGCCTTCCACAAGCTTCCCACAATAAGTTGGATGAATGTTGGCCCATTCCTACTGACAGAGCTGGTGTAACTGAGTCAGGTTTGTAGGCCTCCTTGCTCGCACACGCTTTTTCAGTTCTGCCCACAAATGTTCTATTGGATTGAGGTCAGGGCTTTGTGATGGCCACTCCAATACCTTGACTTTGTTGTCCTTAAGCCATTTTGCCACAACTTTGGAAGCATACTTGAGGTCATTGTCCATTTGCAAGACCCATTTGCGACCAAGCTTTAACTTCCTGACTGATGTCTTGAGATGTTGCTTCAACAGCACCCCCACAGCATGATGCTGCCACCCCCGTGCTTCACGGTTGGGATGGTGTTCTTCGGCTTGCAAGCAACCACCATTTTCCTCCAAACATAACAATTGTCATTATGGCCAAACAGTTCTATTTTTGTTTCGTCAGATCAGAGGACATTTCTCCACAAAGTACGATCTTTGTCCCCATGTGCAGTTGCAAACCGTAGGCTTTTTTATGGCGGTTTTGGAGCAGTGGCTTCTTCCTTGCTGAGCGGCCTTTCAGGTTATGTCGATATAGGACTTGTTTTACTGTGGATATAGATACTTTGTACCTGTTTCTTCCAGCATCTTCACAAGGTCCTTTGCTGTTGTTCTGGGATTTATTTGCACTTTTCGCATCAAAGTACGTTCATCTCTAAGGGACAGAACGCGTCTCCTTCCTGAGCGATATGACAGCTGCGTGGTCCCATGGTGTTTATACTTGCGTACTATTGTTTGTACAGATGAACGTGGTACCTTCAGGCGTTTGGAAATTGCTCCCAAGGATGAACCAGACTTGTGGAGGTTTACACATTTATTCTGAGGTCTTGGCTGATTTCTTTAGGTTTTCCCATGATGTCAAGCAAAGAGGCACTGAGTTTGAAGGTATGCCTTGAAATACATCCACAGGAACACCTCCAATTGACTCAAATGATGTCAATTAGCCTATCAGAAGCTTCTAAGCCATGACATAATTTTCTGGAATTTTCCAAGCTGTTTAAAGGCACAGTCAACTTAGTGTATGTAAACTTCTGACCCACTGGAATTGTGATACAGTGAATTATAAGTGAAATAATCTGTCTGTAAACAATTGTTGGAAAGATTACTTGTGTCATGCACAAAGTAGATGACCTAACTGACTTGCCAAAACTATAGTTTGTTAACATGAAATTTGTGGAGTGGTTGAAAAATGAGTTTTAATGACTCCAACTTAAGAGTATGTAAACTTCCGTCTTCAACTGTACATGGTGGAGGCTCAATCAAGCTAGTCATCTTGACAACTTTCTTATGTCATTCTCGCTGGCACCAACAGTTTAAGAAGTTTTGATAGGGGACAGAATGCGGTCAGATCATCAAATAATTCATCATCATTCATCATCATCATACACATTACTTTTATGGGATTTCCACGTGGAATTTTGTTATTTTATCAGATCCTACTGGATGACAACTTGTTTTTAACCAAGAATAATTTATAACTGACCTTTTCCTACATAACATAGGTACAGCAGATCCCCTTATTGTATGGGACCCTTTCAAATGTGTCTTTGCAATTCAATACTCATCTTTAAAACAAAAACGATTTAAGTCAAAGGAGTTCATATTAACAAAGGAAATAGAGGAACTAACAGTACAGATAGATAGTAATAAAAACTGTACCATAGATCCACAGAATAAGTAAATATAAAGAAAATTGACAGCTGCGCCATTCAGGTTGGAAAATAGTTGGGAAGAGATTTTCAATGTGCCGATTCCATGGCACATGGTTTATGAACTGATATAGAAAACAATGCCGGATTCAAAACTTAAAATTGTTATACAACATTCTTGCAACCAATATAATGTTATGTATATGGTGGATACAACCATCCCAGCTCTGCAGATTTTGCTGCAAAGATACAGAATCATTAGATCACTTGTTTTGGTACTGCCTTCAGAAAGTATTCATACCACTTGACTTATTCCACATTTTGTTGTGTTACAGCCTGAATTCAAAATTGATTAAATAGTTTTTTTTTTCTCTCACCCTTCTCAATCAAAATCAAATGTATTTATAAAGCCCTTTTTACATCAGCAGATGTCACAAAGTGCTTATACAGAAACCCAGCCTAAAACCACGAACAGCAAGCAATGCAGATGTAGAAGCACGGTGGCTAAGAAAAACTCCCTAGAGGAAACCTAGTGAGGAACCAGGCTCTGAGGGGTGGCCAGTCCTCTTCTGGGTGTGCCAGGTGGAGATTATAAGAGTACACGGCCATTAAGGCCAGATTGTTCTTCAAGATGTTAAAAAGTTCATAGATGACCAGCAGGGTCAAATAATAATCACAGAGGTTGTAGAGGGTGCAACAGGTCAGTACCTCAGGAGTAAATGTCGGTTGGCTTTTCATAGCCAAGCATTCAGAGGTCGAGACAGCAAGTCACACTTTTCCTTATATAGTACACAACTTTTGGCCAGGGCCCATAGGCCAGGCCGTCATTATAAATAAGAATTTGTTCTTAATTGTCTCGCCTGGATAAATAAAGGTTAAAAGAAATGGAATAGGGTGCCATTTGGGACGCAGACTTTGCAGCCAGTGTTATCCTGAATAGAACCAAGCTAGGAGTGTAGGAGTGTTAAGCCCATTAAAGGTAGCCAAGCTAGGAGTGTTATATTGTCTAGTGTCCATTACAGCTAGCCAAGCTAGGAGTGTTATATTGTCTAGTGCCCATTACAGGTAGCCAAGCTAGGAGTGTTATATTGTCTAGTGTCCATTACAGCTAGCCAAGCTAGGAGTGTTATATTGTCTAGTGCCCATTACAGGTAGCCAAGCTAGGAGTGTTATATTGTCTAGTGTCCATTACAGCTAGCCAAGCTAGGAGTGTTATATTGTCTAGTGTCCATTACAGCTAGCCAAGCTAGGAGTGTTATATTGTCTAGTGCCCATTACAGGTAGCCAAGCTAGGAGTGTTATATTGTCTAGTGCCCATTAACAGGTTGCCAGACAGAATGAGATGAGCAGGGCAGTTCAATGACGCAGAATGAAAATATGTTTACTGACCTTTCTCCTCACATTTGCAGTCAGTGGAATTTGAATATATATGTATTATAGCTGCCTCTCTACCAACTCAATACAGACAGTACATACATGATAGCTGATGTGTGGTGAGCTTTCTGGCACAAAATGGTTGCTGTGCTTCACTCAAGTGGGTGCTACACATTGGTGGTGGACGAGGTGAGTTTCCCCCTTACTATGTAAAGTGCTTTGAGCGCCTACTGTACGTGGAAAGGCGCTATACAAATGCAATCAATCAATCAATCAGATACATAGCTCTTCGTACAGTCACACCTATACCCATAGTTTTCACACCCTAAGACAAGGACTACTTTAGGTACTATAACATGTCCCTCTGTTAGTACAACGTTATAGACTTTACTACTGGCTCTCCATAGGGATTGCTGTATTTTCCTTTTAAATGGTGTTCCCATAGAAGGAACCAAACATTCAAGCGTACAAAGACTAAAAACGTCAACAACAAACGGAAACGATACTTATAAAATAAATAAAATAAAACAGCACTCACTGTTGCCTCTAGTGCCCGGTTTCTACGTCATCTTCCGACGTCCTCAGACATGAATGAACATTGAGTACTGACTTGTATCACAGGTAACCTGCCTGGCTATATAGAGCCTTTTTTTAATGGTTCTTTATAGAACCTTAGGAAAGGGTTCTTTATAGCCCCATACAGGTTCCATTTAGAATCTTATGAGCATGGTTCTTTATAGAACCTTCAAAAAAAGGTTTTATATAGCAACAAAAAGGGTTACACTATGGTTACAAGCCAATTGACCATTATTTGGCACTATATAGAACCATTTGAGTCAGTGATGAGTTTGTCAAGTTTATTACAGAGACTTTGAATATGTATCGTTCTGTATTCATCCGTTGCCTAGGCAAGAAATAGATGCAGTCCTTTAATAAATCATTGCACGGCGTGAGTTTTCCATTTAACATTTCAATAGAGCAAGGAGGACAAAACCTAACTGCATTTACTAAGAGAAAAGGCCAACCTCACTATGGTGGGTAATGTAACCTTTACAGACCCACCAATAAATAAAATGTCAGTCGGAGAGGAAAATGTTTTTTGTTTGTTTCCACAGAGACAAAAGGAGCATTGATAGTCCATGTAGGTGTGCAACAGCATGAAATAGAAAAACAAGACTACCAGAATAATAGAGAAAAGGTGATTCATTAATAGTTACTGGCCATTGGATGCATCTCTCTCTTTGTCTTTTGCTGTCTCTCTCTAGCCTAGCGGTTAAGAATCCCAGAGCCCGCAAGGTGGAAAACTCTGCTGTTCTGCCCTTAAGCAAGGCAGTTAACCCCCAACACCTTCTCCCCGGGAGCAACAGGAGAAAGAATGTCCATAGGGGGAGTACTAAATAAGGTAAGTGAGAGTTGAACATCCATAGGGGGAGTAGCAGTGGGGGGGGGGAGTAGGTAGCTGACTAGTGGTGGCTATTCAGCAGCCTGATGGTCTGAGGGTAGAAACTATTGGCCAGTCTTTCAGTTTTTGCCATGATGCTCCTGTACTGCTCGCGTCTGAGTGATTGAAGTGGGGAGAACAGGGCATGGCTTGGGTGGCTGGGGTCCTTGATGATCTTCTTGGCCTTCCTGCGACACCTGGTGTTGTAGGTGTCCTGTAAGGCAGTGTGCACCCAACGGTGTGTTCGGCTGCACATATCACCCTCTGTAGAGCCTTGCAGTCCGCGGCAGTGGAGTTGCCGTACCAGGCTGTGATGCAGCCCGACAGTATGCTCTCGATGGTGCTCCTGTAGAACACTGTGAGGTCCCTCGGGGACAGGCCAAATGTATTAACCATCCTGAGGTTGAAGAGTCACTGTTGTGCCTTCTTCGCTATGGTGTCCGTGTGGTTAGACCATTTCAGCTTCTCTGAGATGTGTACGCCGAGGAATTTGAAGTTATTGAACATCTCCATGGCGGCCCCGTTGATGAGGATGGGGACGTGTCCAGCCTGGTTCCTCCTGAAGTCTACAATCAGCTCCTTTGTTTTGCTAATGTTGAGGGAGAGGTTGTTTACCTGGCACCACGCCGTCAGAGTGCCTACTTCCTCTCTGTAGGCTGTCTCGTCGTTATTGGTGATCAGGCCTACTATTGTCATGTCGTCAGCGAACTTGATGATGGAGTTGGAACTGTGTGAGGCCACACAGTCGTGGGTATACAGAGAATACAGGAGGGGACTTGTGGGGCCCCCGTGTTGAGGATCAGTGTCGAGGAGGTAATGTTGCCTACCTTCACCACCTGGGGACGGCTCATCAGGAAGTCCAGGACCCAGTTGCATAGGGAGGAGTTCAGACCCAGGGCTGTGAGCTTTCTAATGAGCTTATAGCGCACTATGGTATTGAAGGCCAAGCTTTAGTCGATGAACAGCATTCTCACATATGCATTCCTTTTGTCCAGGTGGGTAAGGGCAGTGTGCAGTGCAATGGCGATTGCGTCGTCCGTGGATCTGTCTGGGTGGTAGGCGAATTGGAGAGGGTCGAGTGTGTCAGAGAGGGAGGAGGTGATATGGTCTTCGACTAGCCTCTCGAAGCACTTCATGATGACGGAAGTGAGTACTACTGGTCAGTAGCCATTCAGTTCAGTTACTTTCCCTTTCTTGGGCACAGGGATGATAGTGGACATCTTGAACAGGTGGGTATAGAGGCCTGAGCTAGGGAGAGATTAAAAATGTCAGAGAACACAAAAGCCAGCTGGTCTGCACATGCTCTGTAGGAACGGCTATGGATGCCATCTGGGCCGGCAGCCTTGCGAGGGTTAACACGTTTGAATGACGTACATACGTCCTCAGTGGAGACTATGAGTGTGTAGCCCACGTTGTCATCAGGGGCTCTCCTCGGCAGCTCAGGGTCATTGTGCTTAAATCTTGAGAAAAAGTTTTTTAGCTCATCTGGTAGGGTGGTATTGGTGACTTTGATGTGGCTGGCTTTATTTTTGTAATCCGTGATCGTTAGGAGCCCATGCCACATACTTCTTCTGTCCGACCTGCTGAATTGCAACTCCACTTTGTCTCTATACTTGTGTTTTGCCATCTTGATCGATCTGCATAAGTCATATTTGTACTGTTTAACCAAACTATTGTCCCCGGTCACCTTGCCTTGTTTAGGAGCAGCAGCTCTCTATCAATCCACGGTTTTTGATTTGGGTTCGTTTTGAAAGACTGTATCGGTATCACGTAATCTATGCATTTTTTTATGAATCAAGTGACTGAGTCTGCGTATTCATTAACATTATCTCCAGAGGCAACCCGGAACAGATTCCAGTCCACTTGATAAAAAAAGTATTGGAGCGTGAATTCTGATTGGTCGGACCAACGCTGTACAGACCTGATCACTGGAACTTCCTTCTTGAGTCTTTGTTTGTAGGCGGGGAGAAGCAAGATGGAGTCATGGTTGGATTTTCCGAAAGGAGGACGGGAGAGGGCCTTATACCCGTGTCGAAAAGGCATGTAGCAGTGGTAAAGAGTAGAATTTCTGCGAGTTAGACAGTCGATGTGTTGGTAATACATTTGGTTTGCAAATTACTTTTGTTAAAGTCCCCCGCAACAATGAATGCTGCCTCCGGGAATGCAGTCTCCAGTTTGTTCAGGGTCCAATGAAGATCTTTGGTGTCTGCTTGGGGTGGGATGTACACAGCCATGACGATAATCCCGGTGAACTCTCTCGGAACGTAAAAAGGACTACATTTTTTTAGTATTCGAAGTCGGCGGCGCAGAAACTCACAAGTTCCTGTACATTTCACTCGTTGTGCAATTGACTAGGTATCCTATGTTTCTTTCTCCCCTCTCTCAACATGTATTTCCACATGTA
Organism: Coregonus clupeaformis; assembly: GCF_020615455.1. NCBI lineage: Eukaryota > Metazoa > Chordata > Actinopteri > Salmoniformes > Salmonidae > Coregonus > Coregonus clupeaformis. Next base: position 33,202,231 of record NC_059216.1, on the reverse strand, counting down.
CTAAGCTTTAATGTTAAAGTTTAATTTCCATGGAGTAGGGTTTACCCTTCCACTAGTTTTATCTCAGTTATAAAAGTTCCCCAAAATCAATCAAGGTTACTCTCTTTCATTTTATTAACCCTAACTCATTAATTTACCTTCCATCAATTAAATGTAAATTCACATTAGAAGGACACACACAGACCAAATCCCTGTTTGAGGTTCATTCTAATACTTCCTAGTTAAAGGATGGAATTATGCTAATAAATGGGCTGTTCATGTTCAATTTGATAATGGGAACTTCAAAGCCCATGGTGATACCTCACTTAGAGAATCACCTGCGACTGCTGCTAATTTCAAAATGGATATTCACTCACTTCAAACACGCCTCATCATCTACGGCGTTTCCATGGCTATACTTAGTTATTGGTCCAATGCAGCTGTTTTTTTTCTCAATATCAAAACATTTCTGGGTAACAATCGAATACCTTACTGAGATTGTTCTCAATTAAAATGGTTTAAAAAAATGCTTCTTAGTGAATAGCAATTTCTCAAGATTTTTGCTAGGACTGTCTGGGAGTGGTCTGATTGGGGAGGGGAAAACTGAAAACTAGCTCTTATTGGCAGAGATTTGGAGCTCTCATTCTTATTGGTCTATTATCTAATTTGTTAATAGATGATGTCACCAGGCAGGCCAAAACTCCATCCCCCCAAAACAGGCTGAAATTTCAGGCGGTCTTTTCAAACAGCTCTCAAACGAAATGGGCATTATCATCATTCTCACAATTTCACAGTATTATTCCAAACTCATGGTGTGGAAATATATATAAAACACAGGACAATCACGTTTTTGACTGCACTGGGCCTTTAATTAGAATGAGCAAGGATTAATGTCACTGGGTGAGTAGAAGTTATCAGCCGTGATGTACTCTCTGTGGTGGGACTGGTGAGTGGTGTGTTCAATCAAATGGCATTATGGTATGCAAAAACACCTTGCTTCCTTCCAATCACAAATTAATTATTAATATCAATATAATCAAAAATTCCCCCAAAGGAGAAAAATCTATACAGATGACTGTTTTCTTATTTCATTCAATCAATTGCATATTCAATCACTTTTCCTACAGCATTACCACATGGCAAATATAGTTTATTTCCCTATTTTGTTCCTCTTCCCTCAGTCATCCTCTTCTCATCCTCTCTTCTGTCATTCTGTTTGTCATCCTCTCATACCAGGTTGATCTCGTTACGAGGCGACGGGAGGTTAAGTAGATTTCATTGCTCACTAATCTGAGGCGCTACAGATGTTGTCTTTATAATGCAGGTGTTGTCAGGACACCTGAGGGGATAGCATACACATTCTATTATTGATGGTGGCATACAGTATGAATGATTTATAACACTTATTGTGCCACTGAGCCCTCAGCACTACCACCATCTATACAGTGTCTTCAAAAAGTATTCATACCCCTTGACTTATTCAACATTTTGTTGTGTTACAGCCTGAATTCAAAATAGATACAATATATTATTTTCTCACCCATCAACAACAAAATACCCCATAATGAAAACGAAATACAGAAATATCTCATTTACATAAGTATTCACACCCCTGAGTCAATACATTTTAGAATCACCTTTGGCAGTGATTACAACTGTGAGTCTTTCTGGGTAAGTCTCTAAGAGTTTTGCACACCTGGATTGTACAATATTTGCACCTTATTATTCCCCAAAAAATTCAAGTTCTGTCAAGTTGGTTGTTGATCATTGCTAGACAGCCATTTTCAAGTCTTGCCATATATTTTCAAGCCGGTTTAAGTCAAAACTGTAACTAGGCCACTCAGGAACATTCAATGTCGTCTTGGTAAAAAATCCAGTGCATATTTGACCTTGTGTATTAGGTTATTGTCCTGCTGAAAGGTGAATTTGTCTCCCCGTGTCTGTTGGAAAGCAGACTGAACAAGGTTTTCCTCTAGGATTTTGCCTGTGCTTACCTCCACTCTGTTTCTTCTTATCCTAAAAAACTCCCTAGTCCTTGCCGATGAGAAGGAAACCCATAACATGATGCAGCCACCACCATGTTTGAAAATATGAAGCGTGGTACTCAGTGATGTGTTGTGCTGGATTTCAACTAAACATAACGCTTTCTATTCAGGACATAATTTCTTTACCACATTTTTGGCAGTTTTACTTTAGTGCCTTATTGCAAACAGGATGCATGTTTTTGAATATTTTGTATTCTGTACAGGATTCCTTCTTTTCACTCTGTCATTTAGGTTAGTATTGTGGAGTAATTACAATGTTGTTGATCCAACTTCAGTTTTCTCCTATCAAAGCCATTAAACTCTGTAACTGTTTTAATGTCACCATTGGACTCATGGTGAAATCCCTGAGCGGTTTCCTTCCTCTCCAGCACTGAGTTAGGAAGGACGCCTATATATTTGTAATGACTGGGTGTATTGATACACCATACAAAGTGTAATTAATAACTTCACCATGCTCAAAGAGATATTTTATGTGTGTTTTTATTTTATTTTTTACTCATCTATAAATAGGTGCCCTTCTTTGCGAGGCATTGGAAAACCTAAAGTGAGGAAAAAAAAGTATTTGATCCCCTGCTGATTTTGTACATTTGCCCACTGACAAAGAAATGATCAGTCTATAATTTTAATGGTAGGTTTATTTGAACAATGAGAGACAGAATAACAACAACAAAATCCAGAAAACGCATGTCAAAAATGTTATAAATTGATTTGCATTTTAATGAGGGAAATAAGTATTTGACCCCCTCTCAATCAGAAAGATTTCTGGCTCCCATGTGTCTTTTATACAGGTAACGAGCTGAGATTAGGAGCACACTCTTAAAGGGAGCGCTCCTAATCTCAGTTTGTTAACTGTATAAAAGACACCTGTCCACAGAAGCAATATATCAATCAGATTCCAAACTCTCCACCATGGCCAAGACCAAAGAGCTCTCCAAGGATGTCAGGGACAAGATTGTAGACCTACACAAGGCTGGAATGGTCTGCAAGACCATCGCCAAGTAGCTTGGTGAGAAGGTGACAACAGTTGGTGCGATTATTCGCAAATGGAAGAAACACAAAAGAACTGTCAATCTCCCTCGGCCTGGGGCTCCATGTAAGATCTCACCTCGTGGAGTTGCAATGATCATGAGAATGGTGAGGAATCAGCCCAGAACTACACGGGAGGATCTTGTCAATGATCTCAAGGCAGCTGGGACCATAGTCACCAAGAAAACAATTGGTAACACACTACGCCGTGAAGGACTGAAATCCTGCAGCGCCCGCAAGGTCCCCCTGCTCAAGAAACCACATATACAGGCCCGTCTGAAGTTTGCCAATGAACATCTGAATGATTCAGAGGAGAACTGGGTGAAAGTGTTGTGGTCAGATGAGACCAAAATCGAGCTCTTTGGCATCAACTCAACTCGCCGTGTTTGGAGGAGGAGGAATGCTGCCTATGACCCCAAGAACACCATCCCCGCCGTTAAACATGGAGGTGGAAACATTATGCTTTGGGGGTGTTTTTCTGCTAAGGGGACAGGACAACTTCACCGCATCAAAGGGACGATGGACCGGGCCATGTACTGTCAAATCTTGGGTGAGAACCTCCTTCCCTCAGCCAGGGCATTGAAAATGGGTCGTGGATGGGTATTCTAGCATGACAATGACCGAAAACACATGGCCAAGGCAACAAAGGAGTGGCTCAAGAAGAAGCACATTAAGGTCCTGGAGTGGCCTAGCCAGTCTCCAGACCTTAATCCCAAAGAAAATCTGTGGAGGGAGCTGAATGTTCGAGTTGCCAAACGTCAGCCTCAAAACCTTAATGATTTGGTGAAGATCTGCAAAGAGGAGTGGGACAATATCCCTCCTGAGATGTGTGCAAACCTGGTGGCCAACTACAAGAAACGTCTGACCTCTGTGATCGCCAACAAGGGTTTTGCCACCAAGTACTAAGTCATGTTTTGCAGAGGGGTCAAATACTTATTTCCCTCATTAAAATGCAAATCAATTTATAACATTTTTGACATTAGTTTTTCTGGATTTTTGTGTTGTTATTCTGTCTGTCACTGTTCAAATAAACCTACCATTAAAATTATAGACTGATCATGTCTTTGTCAGTGGGCAAACGTACAAAATCAGCAGGGGATCAAATACTTTTTTCCCTCACTGTACCTGTTCTCTGTGTTTGAATCTGTGTTAGAAACAGACCTTACAGATAATTGTATGTGTGGGGTACAGAGATCAGGTTGTCATAAAAAAATTACTTATTTTGTGACTTGTTAAGCACATTTCTACTCCTTAACCTATTTAGGCTTGCCATAACAAAGGGGTTGAATACTTATTGACTCAAGACATTTCAGCTTTTCATTTTTATTTAATTAGTTTAAAAAAGTAAAAATATAATTCCACTTTGACATTATGGGGTAGGTAGGCCAGTGACAAAAAAATCTTAATTTAATCCATCTTAAATTCAGGCTGCAACACAGCAAAATGTGGAAAAAGTCAAGAGGTGTGAATATTTTCTGAAGGCACTGTAGTCATTACCTGACCACAGGAGAAATAATATCACACACACACGCAAGCACACACACAGATTATATTTATAAGCCTCATGCAAACAATATAAAGGTTTCATAAATACCTGAAACTCTGGAAAAACTTTTTCTGGAAACTCTGCTTGCGAGAGACCAAAGGTGTCGGTATGATCCGTGCAGGTATTCCATGGAGGGCCTGTGAGAGTCAGACACATGTAGTGGCCACGATGCAACGAGACAAAAGAAAGGATACGTCAGGTAAGGTACGGCGCTACAAAGTTCTGTGGAGTGATTCTCCTCTTTTGGATTGAGTTGTTTGAAGTGGGTTTATGTCACCGATTGTGACATAAAGTAAAGTAGGAGTTGAAGCCATATTGGAGACATGTTAGTAGTTGAACTGAACACACACTGAACAAAAATATAAATGCAACATGTAAAGTGTTGGTCCCATGTTTCATGAGCTGAAATAAAAGATCCCCGAAATTTTCCGCACACACAAAAAGCTTATTTCTCTTACATTTTGTGCACACATTTGTTTACATCCCTCTTACTGAGTATTTCTCATTTGCCAAGATAATCCATCCACCTGACAGGTGTGGCATATCAAGAAGCTGATTAAACAGCATGGCCATTACACAGGTGCACCTTGTGCTGGGGACAATAAAAGGCCACTCTAAAATGTGCAGCTTTGTCACACAACACAATGCCACAGATGTCTCAAGTTTTAAGGAAACGTGCAATTAGCATGCTGACTGCAGGAATGTCCACCAGATCTGTTGCCAGAGAACTGAATGTTAATTTCTCTACCATAAGCCACCTCCAACGTTGTTTTAGAGAATTTGGCAGTACCTCCAGCAGGCCTCACAACCGCAGACCACGTGTAACCATGCCAGCCCAGGACCTCCACCTCCGGCTTCTTCACCTGCGGCATCGTCTAAGACCAGCCACCCGGACAGCTGATGAAATTATGGGTTTGCACAACCTAAGAATTTCTGCACAAACTGTCAGAAACCATCTCAGGGAAGCTCATCTGCGTGCTCGTTGTCCTCACCAGGGTCTTGACCTGACTGCAGTTCGTCGTCGTAACCGATTTCAGTGGGCAAATGCTCAACGTCGATGGCCACTGGCAAGCTGGAGAAGGGCAGATGGAAGACAGCGTGTATGGAGTCGTGCAAGGTTGGGTTGTTGGTGCTGGGTTATTAAGGGTGGGCTATGGATATTTGACCCAGCTAGTAGGTTAATTCTCCCGCCACCAGCATGTGAAGTCCACCAGAACGTGAGCAAGTGTTGATACTTGTAAGTCTTCTAGCTAGTTCTAGTGCCACTGAGTGACTGACTGAGTGGAAAATGGCTAACATTATTTCAACAGACTAAGGTTGTTTTGGCTGACTGAAAACCGTGAAAATGGTAAGTAACAAATGTTACAAAGTCTGAATTTGATGGTAATTCAGGTTAAATAGGTTGTCCTATCATAATTAGGCAGGCTGTGGTACCACAGCCATATCTCTGGCTGTGGTAGCTAACGTTAGTTAGCGACCATGCTCACGACGCTAGTTTACTGAAGGGTTGTTGCGGAATATAACTAAATGTATGGTTTTAGTTGACGTTTGGGAAGCTAGCTAGCTAACTGTCAGTCTCTGTAATGGTAGCTAGCTAAAGTTAGCCAGCTAGCTACCTTAGCTAGCTAGCTAAGTCTGACACTTCTTCTGGACTGTCTCGGACACTGTTTCACTCATTAGCTAACGTTAGCTAAGTTAGGTTACGTTAGAGTTTACCTTAAATTTGATGTAGCCAAGTTAGTATAGCTAACTAGCTAGCTATGTTTACAGCATTTATTTATTGCTGTACTTAAATGCAGAGGGTAAGGCCAAAGAATGGACAGCTTTTTAAAGGATACGCTGAATGAGTGGAACCTGGCATCTTTAATTCCAAAGTTTGAGGGTAAGTCAAACTTAGAAATTCCTTTTTGAGTGTGGGGACAGAGCTTTGGGACACACACACACACACACACACACACACACACACACACACTGCTTTTCATTGACCCTGCGTAAAACAGCATCTACGTCGACATTGTCATCGATAACCAATAGTACAACACGAATGGAAACTTGAAAGACAACTTCACCAGAGCCTCTTAGAACCATGCAGCCACTTTGGGACTAGATACATTGCATGCACAGCTACCATACTTGCTTTATTGGTCATTTGTACAGATTCTGTCACAGTGACCAACCTGACACACAACACATATCACGCTGGGGGCTGTTCATGGGCATAACAGCAGAAGGTAGTATACAGAGACAATGTAGCTAGTAACCCTCTCGCTGCCGGATCACTCCCTGCAGATTTCCTCGCAGGCAGCTCGGGGGTTCAAATATCGGCCTGCCTTTCTAACCTCGAAGCTACTGCCGCCCCTATTCATTTTGGTCTTTCCTCACTCCCTTGCATTTGTTCAAACATTTGACCTGGCTTATCAACCCTTCCCTCAAAGTATTTAATTTAGATGTGTTGTTGCCTACCCTCACCACCTGGGGCTGACCCATCAGGAAGTCCAGAATCCAGTTGCAGAGGGAGGTGTTTAGTCCCAGGATCCTTAGCTTTGTGATGAGCTTTGAGGGCACTATGGTGTTGAACGCTGAGCTGTAGTCAATGAATAGCATTCTCACGTAGGTGTTCCTCTTGTCCCCAGATGGGAAAGGGCAGTGTGGAGTGCAATAGAGATTGCATCTTCTGTGGATCTGTTGGGGCGGTATGCAAATTGGAGTGGGTCTAGGGTTTCTGGGATAATGGTGTTGATGTGAGCCATGACCAGCCTTTCAAAGCACTTCATGGCTACAGACGTGAGTGCTACGGGTCGGTAGTCATTTAGGCAGGTTATCTTAGTGTCCTTGGGCAAAGGGACTATGGTGGTCTGCTTGAAACATGTTGGTCAGTCAGGGACATGTTGAAAATGTAAGTGAAGACACTTGCCAGTTGGTCAGCACATGCTCGGAGTACACGTCCTGGTAATCCGTCTGGCCCTGCGGCATTGTGAATGTTGACCTGCTTAAAAGTCTTACTCACATCGGCTACGGAGAGCGTGATCACGTAGTCATCTGGAACAGCTGGTGCTCTCATGCATGCTTCAGTGTTGCTTGCCTCGAAGCGAGCATAGAAGTGATTTAGCTCGTCTGGTAGGCTTGTGTCACTGGGCAGTTCGCGGCTGTGCTTCCCTTTGTAGTCTGTAATAGTTTTCAAGCCCTGCCACATCCGACGAGCGTCAGAGCCGGTGTAGTACGATTCAATCTTAGTCCTGTATTGACTCTTTGCCTGTTTGATGGTTCGTCGGAGGGCATAGCGGGATTTCTTATAAGCTTCCGGGTTAGAGTCCCGCTCTTTGAAAGCGCCAGCCCTACCCTTTAGCTCAGTGCGGATGTTGCCTGTAATCCATGGCTTCTGGTTGGGGTATGTACGTACGGTCAATGTGGGGACGACGTCATCGATGCACTTATTGATGAATCCAGTGACTGATGTGGTGTACTCCTCAATGCTATCTGAAGAATCCCGGAACATATTCCAGTCTGTGCTAGCAAAACAGTCCTGTAGCTTAGCATCTGTGTCATCTGACCACTTTTTTATTGACCGAGTCATTGGTGCTTCCTGCTTTAGTTTTTGCTTATAAGCAGGAATCAGGGGGATAGAGTTATGGTCAGATTTGCCAAATGGAGGGCGAGGGAGAGCTTTGTATGCGTCTCTGTGTGTGTAGTAAAGGTGGTCTATAGTTTTTTTTTCCTCTGGTTGCACATTTAACATGCTGATAGAAATTAGGTAGAACGGATTTAAGTTTCCCTGCACTAAAGTCCCCGGCCGCTAGGAGCGCTGCCTCTGGATGAGTGTTTTCCTGTTTGCTTATGGCCTTATACAGCTCATACAGCTCATAAGGGCGATATTATTTGTATTTGTCAAACGGCAGCCAATCATCGATCATCATGTCACCAGAATAAGACCCTCGATATTTATTGGAAAGGAGTACTAAGCTCATCACCTTGCACATTCACCACCCTGTGAAGTTCATCATAATTTATTTAATCTGTAGCCTAATAAACTGCATGCTTTCCCAGTCGTAATGACTACACAACATATCATCGCGTGACTATGTTTACTTAGATATGATGGTTATTATTTCCACTGCCATTTCTCACATAATTAATTTTAACGACACAAAAGATCCCACCGTGTCAAACGAACAAATTGTCTGTAGGTATTTATAAAATTGTACCTGTATTTCATGTTTTCTTCAGCTCGGTCGTGACTTTTTTCATGTGTCAGGTAATTCGCCGCATGAAATGGTTGAATGGAAATGTGGTTAGTGTTGTGTAAATAAACCTATGAGACCCAGCCCCAAATTAATGGAAGATGTATGCATCAAACAGGGATTGGGTGTTGATTGATGTAAATGGCTATAACATTTACAAAATAAATTGTGTGTGATGGCATTGTCATTAAGCCTCCATGCTTTGCACAAGTCCTCATATTCTAAAATCAAATAATTTTTCTGAAGGCGGCTACAAGCTCTACTCCGTTGATCTACGTGTGTGCGAGCACAGGGGTGGAGTATTTTTTGGGGGGGCAGCGGACTCTTTTCGTTACGTTCCACCCAGAGAGGAAGTCCGCCTTGTGTAGTGTATATCCACTAGGGGGCTTGGGGAGCCAGAGTAGCTTACCAAGCAAGAGGGGCTGAGGCACTCTTTTTGACTAGCTAGTGACAACGTTTGAACTTCCGGATCCGGTGTTATATGCCTGTTTACAAATAATAGCTACATGTCAGGCTAGTCTGGTATTCTATGCTTTACACAATTTTTTTGGCCACAGAAGCAAACATGTCTCTTTTTGATTTGCAATTGCTAGAGCTTGACCAGCAAGAGCTTGAACTGCTATTACTACTCAGGAGGAGAAGGAAAATAAAGACTGAGAAAATGGCAAGTTCGTCCACTGAACACTACAAGAGGGGACGATGGAGAATACACTCCAATCTATGCAAAGATGTCGGTTGCCAGATTTGACGACTTGCTTCAGCAGCTTGCCCTTCACATCTCGCACGAGAGAGCTCACAGCTTGCCCGTAAGTGCTGCAGAAAGGCTCTCTGTGACCCTTCGGTTTTTGGTGAGTGGCAGCATACAGCATGTATCTCGACAGTTTGTGCCATCTTCACGGAATTGTGCCAGGCTACATACAGTAGCTCATGTACACGTTTACTGAGTGACTGATTCAAAACAGTAATATTTTCTGCCACAAGTACAAATAACCAGACAGATACATTTGCAGACCTTTTTAGATATTTATTTACTATTACAAGAGGAAAATAGTGCAAAATAAAACAATGTAATACACAGGTGAAAGATGTAATGGAAGGGGAAATAAGAGAATAAAAACACCAGTAACATATGAATGAGGAAATAAGTATAAAAAACATGCACAAACCCCCCCCCCAGTAAATTACCCATCCACCCTAACATATGAATAATAATAAGAAAAAGGCACACAACAGTTTTTGGGGTGAGACAAACGGGAGACGTTGATCAGCAGGAATAGACACCATCGATGGCACCATGACGTCGTAGATTGCCTTTGCTGGACACTACTGCTGTTTCTGTAACTCCTGCTGCCGTTTCTTTAAGTCATCCACCCGCTGCATAATGTCAGTGTTCAAATGATCCTCAACTGTCTTCCTTTTCCGGCCATTGGAGCTGGGTCGGGGGGAGATGGGGTGGATGTTGATGGAATTGCAGGGCAGAGAGCACGGGTGCGCCTGGACAGTGGGTTGGGTGTTGGTGAGAAGGGCCTGGGCATTGGGGAGAGGGGCCGGAGAGATGATGAACCAGGCTGGGGTGATAATTAATCTTGGGGTGATGAACCACCTGTAGATGGGCCCTCAGGGCTCAGCTCCTTCTCTGGACTGTCCAAAACACCACCCCCCTCCAACACCTACAAGCAGATGGCGAATACTTTAGAATACAATGCAAGCAATCTTAAAACATGGGCTCCTTTGAGTTAAAATGTTTACCCAAAATAATGGATTTCATAAACATCTCAATCTATTTAACACACACACAAAACACTGTCTGTTTTCTGATGTTTGAACCAGCCCTGCTAATCATTATGATAACACAGGCACTGAATATTTCCCACTTACAATTTCTCCCATCCAGAAAAGAGCTGAATTCACATGTTCTAACTAGGTCTACTAAACATAAGATCACAAACACTGACTGTATAAAAGGACTCGGCTACATGACGAGTATATACTGTACCATATCTGTCATATTGATATCTGTCTGATGTTTCACGTGAACACGAAGCCAATCCAGTTGTCTGACAATCGGTGGGACACACCAGCGGCAACCCCACTCCTCGTATCCTTCACCCTTTTCAGTTTGCGAACATACCGGTCCAGAATCTTTCTCCATGTTTCTTTGATATCAGTATTGGTGTTCAAATTTTGTGATATCTTCCTCCAGCTTTTGTCTTTTGCTTGCTTGTCCGAATAAAACAACATCGAAGGGTTGTAAAGGTTCTCGTATTGTCTCACCAGCTCTCACAGATGCTCCTCCAAACTTGACATAGACATAATTGCGCTTGGGAAATCTGGAAATAAAAAGCACAAAAAAGAAAGCTTGCAAGTAGTAGAGAGAAGTAGCAGAATCTCCATCTCTTCTGTATTTATACCAGAAGGGATACTGGAAAATATGTGATGTAGACACAGGGGCGGGACTTCCGTTGCAAAACTCACCCAATACTGGGAATGATACGTCGGGTCTCAATTTCAAGATAGGAAAAAACTGTCGAATGACGGAGCGTATTGCTAGGAGCGGCCCCTTTTGTGACTAAAAAATACATTGCAACATTGCGCTATGCTCGGTCGGCCCTGTTGGCGTATTGTCTGTAGACAATCTTGGGACCAACATTGTTGAGTACTTGCACCAGGTGGAGGTGACCACACCCTACCCATTTGGCTCTTGGAGACTGCTCACAGGTGTTTACAGTCATTAATGGACCGGTATTGGAGCAAGGTACACTGCTTGGGGCACTGGAAGTGTGCTTCAAGTCCTATTATGTGTTTGATATCAACTTTCCCAGACTATGTGCCCCAGCATGGGAATTCCTACAGACCACAGTATACAGTTGAAGTCGGAAGTTTACATACACCTTACATACGCCAAATACATTTAAACTCAGTTTTTCACAATTCCTGACATTTAATCCTAATAACAATTTCCTGTCTTAGGTCAGTTAGGATCACCACTTTATTTTAAGAATGTGAAATTACATTTACATTTATGTCATTTAGCAGATGCTCTTATCCAGAGCGACTTACAGTTAGTGAGTGCACACAATCAAACCCACAACCCTGGCGTTGCAAACGCCATGCTCTACCAACTGAGCTACATCCCTGCCGGCCATTCCCTCCCCTACCCTGGACCAATTGTGCACCGTCCCATGGGTCTCCCGGTCGCGGCCGGCTATGACAGAGCCTGGATTCAAACCAGGATCTCTAGTGGCACAGCTAGCACTGCAATGCAGTGTCTTAGACCACTGCACCACTCGGGAGATGAAATGTCAGAATAATAGTAGAGAGAATGAATTATTTCAGCTTTTCTTTCTTTCATCACATTCTCAGTTGGTCAAAGGTTTACATATACTCAATTAGTATTTGGTAGCATTGCTTTTAAATTGTTTAACTTGGGTCAAACGTTTCGGGTAGCCTTCCACAAGCTTCCCACAATAAGTTGGGTGAATTTTGGCCCATTCCTCCTGACAGAGCTGGTGTAACTGAGTCAGGTTTGTAGGCCTCCTTGCTCTCACACACTTTTTCAGTTCTGCCCACACATTTTCTATAGGATTGAGGTCAGGGCTTTGTGATGGCCACTCCAATACCTTGACTTTGTTGTCCTGAATACATTTTGCCACAACTTTGGACGTATGCTTGGGGTCATTGTCCATTTGGAAGACCCATTTGCGACCAAGCTTTAACTTCCTGACTGATGTCTTGAGATGCTGCTTCAATATATCCACATCATTTTCCTTCCTCATGATGCCATCTATTTTGTGAAGTGCACCAGTCCCTCCTGCAGCGAAGCACCCCCACAGCATGATGCTGCCACCCCCGTGCTTCACGGTTGGGATGGTGTTCTTCGGCTTGCAAGCGTCCCCCATTTCCTCCAAACATAACGATGGTCATTATGGCCAAACAGTTCTATTTTTGATTCATCAGACCAGAGGACATTTCTCCAAAAAGTACGATCTTTGTCCCCATGTGCAGTTGCAAACCCTAGTCTTGCTTTTTTATGGTGGTTTTGGAGCAGTGGCCTCTTCCTTGCTGAGCGGCCTTTCAGGTTTTCCATATAGGACTCGTTTTACTGTGGATATAGATACTTTTGTACCTGTTTCCTCCAGCATCTTCACAAGGTCCTTTGCTGTTGTTCTGGGATTGATTTGCACTTTTCGCACCAAAGTACGTTAATCTCTAGGAGACAAAACGCGTCTCCTTCCTGAGCGGTAATACGGCTGTGTGGTCCCATGGTGTTTATACTTGCATACTATTGTTTGTACAGATGAACGTGGTACCTTCAGGCGTTTGGAAATTGCTCCCAAGGATGAACCAGACTGGGAGTTTTTTCTGAGGTCTTGGCTGATTTATTTCAATTTTCCCATGATGTCAAGCAAAGAGGCACTGAGTTTGAAGGTAGGCCTTGAAATACATCCACAGGTACTCCTCCAATTGACTCAAATTATGTCAACTAGCCTATCAGAAGCTTCTAAAGCCATGATGTCATTTTCTGGAATTTTCCAAGCTGTTTAAAGGCACAGTCAACTTAGTGTATGTAAACTTCTGACCCACTGGAATTGTGATACAGTGAATTATTAGTGAAATAATCTGTCTGTAAACAATTGTTGGAAAAATTACTTGTGTCATGCCCAAAGTAGATGTCCTAACCGACTTGCCAAAACTATAGTTTGTTAACAAGAAATGTGTGGAGTGGTTGAAAAACGAGTTTTAATGACTCCAACCTAAGTGTATGTGAACTTTCGACTTCAACTGTATCAGCTGCCAGGAACAGAATCCCCTGCAGTAAGTGAGACATGTGAGCATGTCTTTTTTTTCACTGAACAATAGTGGATAAGTGTCTGCTCTTGTATGTAGTGTGAGAAGTGACAGGAGGAAGCACAGCCATCCGGCTGATGTGTTCTCCTGTGAATTAATAGATTAATGGATGGATGAGCCATGCGTGTCTCGTTCCATTGCTAATGTGCTCTTAAGGCACTATTTATAGCTGTTAAATTGACTTTAGTTAGTTTTTTTTATACATTTAGACAATAGGGCTTTGTTTTAATGTGCTATTTAAATGTTTTTATATATTATTGTACATTGTGGACAATTCTCTGACAATGTATGTTCTGAAATGCAGGCAATAAAAATTAAATTAACATTGATTGTGAAAGGAAGGGAGTGGGATGGTAGAGAAGGCAAAAATATGCAAGTATAACTTTAATTAGGATGACAGTGAAAATAACCCAAGGATGACATAAATTACCCACCTGCTGCGTCAATCCACCAACCCATTGTGCTGGGTTTATGTCACAACACAACACACTGGGTTGTTTTAACCAAGCAATATAGTCTAATTTACCCAAAATATAAATTGTTTTCAGTATCCTAATTTTGTTTGTTTAGTGTTTTCTGATTGTTTCATTGCATGCATTTAACAAGCTTTTGACGAAGGACTTGCACATGGCTGCCATCTCCAAAATTCACTCAAAAAGGCAATAGTTCTGAACTGGGTTTGAATTAGTTTTTGTTGTTTTAATTATAACATTTTTGTTAATTATTTTACATTTCCATTGGTTGAAATCTATTGCTCAGGTATCACTTGGCTCATGTAAATAATTATGTAGTTGTCCCTTTAAACATCCTAAGGTCAACATCCCCAAAGTGTTCACATTTCTCTCATGTAAATTTTGTATCTACATAAAAAGATTAAACTATTTATTTGGGAAATATCCAGTCTTTGCTGTGTTTTTTCAGTAAGGGCAATTAATGTGTGTGTTTGTCAGTGAAGGGTGAAAATAGAAGGCATATACGATTAACATTGTTTTGACACTTCTTGACAGTGTCACTTTCTCCACCGTTGTCCTGGCAACAGGAATGCACACCATGTAAGAATAGCTATTTGACAGCCCCATTTTTTTCAACTTTGAGATCTGCACTGAAGGGTTCTATTAAGCTATATGGAATTGTTTTAAGAAGGTAACGCCAAGGATCATTTTGCTAATTGATTTTGAATTTGAAGACCACTTTTAAAAAAAGCCTTACTGCTATTAGCCCATAGAAACGTATTGAATAACAAATTCACTACATGGAATAACAGATAGCCCCCCCCCAAAATAAGTTTGTTCTGAAGTTTCTGACCAATATCTGAAAGATATAAGAAAGATCAAGATTTTTTTGGGGGGGACATGTATTTAACCCCTTATTTTTGGCAGTAAACAGTCTCAAAATATACAGTGGGGGAAAAAAGTATTTAGTCAGCCACCAATTGTGCAAGTTCTCCAACTTAAAAAGATGAGAGAGGCCTGTAATTTTCATCATAGGTACACATCAACTATTACAGACAAATTGAGAAAACAAAATCCAGAAAATCACATTGTAGGATTTTTAAAGAATTTATTTGCAAATTATGGTGGAAAATAAGTATTTGGTCACCTACAAACAAGCAAGATTTCTGGCTCTCAGAGACCTGTAACTTCTTCTTTAAGAGGCTCCTCTGTCCTCCACTCGTTACCTGTATTAATGGCACCTGTTTGAACTTGTTATCTGTATAAAAGACACCTGTCCACAACCTCAAACAGTCACACTCCAAACTCCACTATAGCCAAGACCAAAGAGCTGTCAAAGGACACCAGAAACAAAATTGTAGACCTGCACCAGGCTGGGAAGAATCCCAGAACCACACGGGGGGACCTAGTGAACGACCTGCAGAGAGCTGGGACCAAAGTAACAAAGCCTACCATCAGTAACACACTACGCCGCCAGGGATTCAAATCCTACAGTGCCAGACGTGTCCCCCTGCTTAAGCCAGTACATGTCCAGGCCCGTCTGAAGTTTGCTAGAGTGCATTTGGATGATCCAGAAGAGGATTGGGAGAATGTCATATGGTCAGATGAAACCAAAATATAACTTTTTGGTAAAAACTCAACTCGTCGTGTTTGGAGGACAAAGAATGCTGAGTTGCATCCAAAGAACACCATACCTACTGTGAAGCATGGGGGTGGAAACATCATGCTTTGGGGCTGTTTTTCTGCAAAGGGACCAGGACGACTGATCCGTGTAAAGGAAAGAATGAATGGGGCCATGTATCATGAGATTTTGAGTGAAAACCTCCTTCCATCAGCAAGGGCATTGAAGATGAAACGTGGCTGGGTCTTTCAGCATGACAATGATCCCAAACACACCGCCCGGGCAACAAAGGAGTGGCTTTGTAAGAAGCATTTCAATGTCCTGGAGTGGCCTAGCCAGTCTACAGATCTCAACCCCATAGAAAATCTTTGGAGGGAGTTGAAAGTCCGTGTTGCCCAGCGACAGCCCCAAAACATCACTGCTCTAGAGGAGATCTGCATGGAGGAATGGGCCAAAATACCAGCAACAGTGTGTGAAAACCTTGTGAAGACTTACAGAAAACGTTTGACCTGTGTCATTGCCAACAAAGGGTATATAACAAAGTATTGAGAAACTTTTGTTATTGACCAAATACTTATTTTCCACCATAATTTGCAAATAAAATCATAAAAAATCCTACATGTGATTTTCAGGATTTTTTTTTCTCATTTTGTCTGTCATAGTTGACATGTACCTATGATGAAAATTACAGGCCTCACTCATCTTTTTAAGTGGGAGAACTTGCACAATTGGTGGCTGACTAAATACTTTTTTTCCCCACTGTACTGTGCTTCCATAAATTTTTTCAACTGGTACCGGGACCCCTTCAGGCGTGTCTTGCGAGGCCTGTGGGCGTCCAAGAGCAAAACAACTGACATGGACAGTACGTGTTCGTGAGAGTCTCATCTTTACACAGAGGGGTCATAGTGTGTTGCCCAAACTGTTCAAACTTTACAGACAGAAGCTGGCAGATCGGCTGTAGCGACTTCAGATATCTCTAGCTTAAATTGATGGATTTGTATGCAGAATTTTTTAATATGCTAATTAGATTTATGTGGGGGGCGCAGACATCGACCTTAGGGGGTCTAATGTCCCCGAGGGGATAATTGTCTTAGACACACAGTACTGCTGTATACAAAATAGACACTGGTCATTATACACTCAACATAAAACATACATTCCGCATTACCCCTGTCATACACATTGTACACTATAGCCACATAATATAACATGCCATTTAGCAGACGCTTTTATCCAAAGCGACTTACAGTCATGCGTGCATATTTTTTTTTTGTGTATGGGTGGTCCCGGGAATCGAACCCACTACCTAGGCGTTACAAGCACCGTGCTCTACCAGCTGAGCTACAGAGGACCACATACAGTACATAATACATAGTGCACATTTCCCTTACACATTCTGTCAGTGGTGTACTAACACAGCTCAGCTTTACTTATTGCTGTTTATGTACACTGCTCAAAAAAATAAAGGGAACACTTAAACAACACAATGTAACTCCAAGTCAATCACACTTCTGTGAAATCAAACTGTCCACTTAGGAAGCAACACTGATTGACAATAAATTGCACATGCTGTTGTGCAAATGGAATAGACAACAGGTGGAAATTATAGGCAATTAGCAAGACACCCCCAATAAAGGACTGGTTTTGCAGGTGGTGACCACAGACAACTTCTCAGATCCTATGCTTCCTGGCTGATGTTTTGGTCACTTTTGAATGCTGGTGGTGCTTTCACTCTAGTGGTAGCATGAGACGGAGTCTACAACCCACACAAGTGGCTCAGGTAGTGCAGCTCATCCAGGATGTGGCAAGAAGGTTTGCTGTGTCTGTCAGCGTAGTGTCCAGAGCATGGAGGCGCTACCAGGAGACAGGCCAGTACATCAGGAGACATGGAGGAGGCCGTAGGAGGGCAACAACCCAGCAGCAGGACTGCTACCTCCGCCTTTGTGCAAGGAGGAGCAGGAGGAGCACTGCCAGAGCCCTGCAAAATGACATCCAGCAGGCCACAAATGTGCATGTGTCAGAAACAGACTCCATGAGGGTGGTATGAGGGCCGACGTCCACAGGTGGGGGTTGTGCTTACAGCCAACACCGTGCAGGACGTTTGGCATTTGCCAGAGAACACCAAGATTGGCAAATTCGCCACTGGCGCCCTGTGCTCTTCACAGATGAAAGCAGGTTCACACTGAGCACATGTGACAGACGGAGCACAGAGTCTGGAGACACCGTGGAGAACGTTCTGCTGCCTGCAACATCCTCCAGCATGACCGGTTTGGCGGTATGTCAGTCATGGTGTGGGGTGGCATTTCTTTGGGGGGCCACACAGCCCTCCATGTGCTCGCCAGAGGTAGCCTGACTGCCATTAGGTACCGAGATGAGATCCTCAGACCCCTTGTGAGACCATATGCTGGTGCGGTTGGCCCTGGGTTCCTCCTAATGCAAGACAATGCTAGACCTCATGTGGCTGGAGTGTGTCAGCAGTTCCTGCAAGAGGAAGGCATTGATGCTATGGACTGGCCCGCCCGTTCCCCAGACCTGAATCCAATTGAGCACATCTGGGACATCATGTCTCGCTCCATCCACCAACGCCGCGTTGCACCACAGACTGTCCAGGAGTTGGCGGATGCTTTAGTCCAGGTCTGGGAGGAGATCCCTCAGGAGACCATCCGCCACCTCATCAGGAGCATGCCCAGGCATTGTAGGGAGGTCATACAGGCACGTGGAGGCCACACACACTACTGAGCCTCATTTTGACTTGTTTTAAGATTACATCAAAGTTGGATCAGCCTGTAGTGTGGTTTTCCACTTTAATTTTGAGGGTGACTCCAAATCCAGACCTCCATGGGTTGATACATTTGATTTCCATTGATAATTTTTGTGTGATTTTGTTGTCAGCACATTCAACTATGTAAAGAAAAAAGTATTTAATAAGATTATTTCATTCATTCAGATCTAGGATGTGTTATTTTAGTGTTCCCTTAATTTTTTTGAGCAGTGTATTTGATAGACAAGTTAGTGAGTAGACACTCTAGTGTGTATGGTTCAATAGGAGTCATCTTTCACTGAAGTGGCACTAAATATATCCTCATGAATACAGAGCGGTTCTCACATTGCATTGCCATGCTTCACTATGCTATCCATTATGTTTTCCCTGAGCCATTTTTTTTTCTGCACACTTTATGTAAATGCTATGACTCATATGTTCTTAGGCATAGCCATTAATCAAAGGAAATATGTTGCGAGAGAGAAGACGCAATTCAGCTCTTTAACATGCAATTGACCCAAGAACAAAAATTAAACAATACTGTGTGAATAACCTCTAAACAAACAGCTATTTAGATGATAGATAAACATATCATAATATAGCTTTGGCACAATGATTAATGCTAGTAATAAAAGGTTTTTGTTTTGTTATTTTACTCTACTCACTCTTCTCATGTGTGGTCAGGTGCCACAAAGAGGGACTTGGGAAATTGCAGTTGGCTCAGAACAGGGCAGCACGGCTGGCCCTTAAAAGTACACGGAGAGGTAACATTATTATTATCATTATTATTATTTTAATTTTTTTCACCTTTATTTAACCAGGTAAGCCAGTTGAGAACAAGTTCTCATTTACAACTGCGACCTGGCCAAGATAAAGCAAAGCAGTGCGATAAAAACAACAACACAGAGTTACATATGGGGTAAAACAAAACATGAAGTCAAAAATACAATAGAAACTGACATGCATGTCAGTCTCTCCTGGCTCAGAGTGGAAGAGAGATTGATTTCATCACTGCTTGTTTTTGTATGAGGTGTCGACAAACTGAATGTACCCATGCATACCCCACAAGACATGCCACCAGAGGTCTCTTCACAGTCCCCAAGTCCAGAACAGACTATGGGAGGCGCACAGTACTACATAGAGCCATGACTACATGGAACTCTATTCCACATCAGGTAACTGATGAAAGCAGTAGAATCAGATTTAAAAAACAGGTAAAAATACACCTTATGGAACAGCGGGGACTGTGAAGCAACACAAACATAGACACATGCATACAAACACACGATAACATACACACTGCTTTGGGCACTGGATGTGTGCTTCAAGTCCTATTATGTGTTTGATATCAACTTTCCCAGACTATGTGCCCCAGCATGGGAATTCCTACAGACCACGGTATACAGTTGAAGTCGGAAGTTTACACACACCTTAGCCAAATACATTTAAACTCAGTTTTTCACAATTCCTGACATTTAAACACTAGTAAAACTAAATGCATGCTCTTCAATCGAACGCTGCTGGCACCCACCCACCCGACTAGAATCACCACTCTCGACGGGTATGACCTAGAGTATGTGGACAACTACAAATACCTAGGTGTCTGGTTAGACTGTAAACTCTCCTTCCAGACTCACATTAAGAATCTCCAATCCAAAGTTAAATCTAGAATCGGCTTCCTATTTCGCAACAAAGCCTCCTTCACTCATGCTGCCAAACATGCCCTCGTAAAACTGACTATCCTACCGATCCTTGACTTCGGCGATGTCATTTACAAAATAGCCTCCAACACTCTACTCAGCAAATTGGATGTAGTCTATCACAGTGCCATCCGTTTTGTCTCCAAAGCCCCATACACTACCCACCACTGTGACCTGTACGCTCTTGTTGGCTGGTCCTCACTACATGTTCGTCGTCAAACCCACTGGCTCCAGGCCATCTATAAATCACTGCTAGGCAAATCCCCACCTTATCTTAGCTCATTGGTCACCATAGCAGCACCCACCCGTAGTCTGCGCTCCAGCAGGTATATCTCACTGGTCATTCCCAAAGCCAACACCTCCTTTGGCCGCCATTCCTTCCAGTTCTCTGCTGCCAATGACTGGAACGAGTTGCAAAAATCTCTGAAGCTGGAGACTCTTATCTCCCTCACTAACTTTAAGCATCAGTTGTCAGAGCACCTTACCGATCACTGCACATGTACACAGCCCATCTGAAATTAGCCCACCCAACTACCTCATCCCTATATTGTTATTTATTTTGCTCTTTTGCACCCCAGTATCTCTATTTGCACATAATCTCTTGCACATCTAAATTTCCAGTGTTAATACTAATTGTAATTATTTTGCACTATAGCCTATTTATTGCCTTACCTCCATAACTTGCTACATTTGCACACACTGTATATATATTTTCTGTTGTATTTTATGACCTTATGTTTTTTTTACCCCATATGTAACTCTGTGTTGTTGTTTTTATCGCACTGCTTTGCTTTATCTTGGCCAGGTCGCAGTTGTAAATGAGAACTTGTTCTCAACTGGCTTACCTGGTTAAAGAAAGGTGAAATAAAAAAAATCCTAATAAAAATTCCCTGTCTTAGGTCAGTTAGGATCACCACTTTATTTTAAGAATGTGAAATGTCAGAATAATAGTAGAGAGAATTATTTATTTCTTTCATCACATTCTCAGTGGGTCAAAGGTTTACATACACTCAATTAGTATTTGGTAGCATTGCTTTTAAATTGTTTAACTTGGGTCAAACCTTTCGGGTAGCCTTCCACAAGCTTCCCACAATAAGTTGGGTAAATTTTGGCCCATTCCTCCTGACAGAGCTGGTGTAACTGAGTCAGGTTTGTAGGCCTCCTTGCTCACACACACTTTTTCAGTTCTGCCCACAAATGTTCTATAGGGTTGAGGACAGGGCTTTGTGATGGCCACTCCAATACCTTGACTTTGTTGTCCTTAAGACATTTTGCCACAACTTTGGACGTATGCTTGGGGTCATTGTCCATTTGGAAGACCCATTTGCGACCAAGCTTTAACTTCCTGACTGATGTCTTGAGATGTTGCTTCAATATATCCACATAATTTTAATTCCTCATGATGCCTTCTATTTTGTGAAGTGCACCAGTCCCTCCTGCAGCAAAGCACCCCCACAGCATGATGCTGCCACCCCCGTGCTTCACGGTTGAGATGGTGTTCTTCGGCTTGCAAGCATCCCCCTGTCACGATCGTCTAATGAGGGAGACCAAGGCGCAGCGTTGCGAGTGAACATATTCTATTTATTAAATGATCACACGAACCAAAACAAATAAACAACGAATGCGTGACGTCTATGGTACAACACGAACACACACGAACAAAATCCCACAACCCGAAAGAAAAACAGACAGATTAAATATGGCTCCCAATCAGAGACAACCAGCCGACAGCTGACACTCGTTGCCTCTGATTGGGAGTCACACCGGCAAACATAGAAAATAGACAACCTAGAACACCCACCAAAGAAACGGAAAACATAGAATGAACACACCCTGGCTCAACATAATGAGTCCCCGAGCCAGGGTGTGACAGTACCCCCCCCTAAAGGCGCGGACTGCGACCGCGCCTAAATAAGAGCAAAAACAGGGGAGGGCTGGGTGGGCATTCCTCCTCGGCGGCGGCTCCGGGCTTGACCCCCACTCCTTCTCGAACCCCCCAAAGTACCCCTGGTCCGGTCTGGCCCTGCTGGCCGGAGCTGGACTGAACACTGGTGGAGCGGATTGCTCTAGCTCCGACGTGAAGCCTCTGACCGGTGCCGGACCAGCCACCGGTGGAACAGGCACGGGCCGTGCCGGACTGAAGACGCACACCACTGGCTTGGTGTGGGGAGCAGGAGCGGGCCGAGCCGGGCCGTCGAAGCGCACTCCCGACCTGGTGCGGGGAACAGGCACGGGCCGTGCCGGACTGACGACGCACACCACTGTCTTGGTGTGGGAAGCAGGAGCGGGCCGAGCCGGGCCGTCGAAGCGCACCCCTGACCTGGTGCGGGGAACAGGCACGGGCCGTGCCGGACTGACGACACACACCACAGACTTGGTGCGGAGAGCAGGAACGGGCCGGGCCGGGCTGGCGACGCGCACCACAGGTTTGGTGCGGGGAGAAGGAACAGGCCGGGCCGGGCTGGCGACGCGCACCACAGACTCGATGCGAGGAACAGGAACAGGCCGGACCGTACTGGGGACACACACCACTGGCCCTACGCAGGGATCAGGAATGGGCCGGACCGGACTGGTAACACACCCCAGTACCTCTCGCCGTGCCTCCACACTTTCCCTCTCCTCTGTGACCAGTGGCCCCCTTAACCTGGCGGCCTCCTCTTCACACCCGCTGGACCGCTCCATCGCGGCCTCCTGCTGCCCCGTCGTCCACGTCGTGAGCCCCCCCCTAAAAAAATTCTGGGGTTCTCTCCTCCCCGTGGACCAGGCCTCCCTAAATCTCGCCAGACTCTCGATCCATTGCTTCATAGACCAGCCTCTCTCCTCTTCACTTAGCGTGGCCCAGCCGAAACTCCTACTCCCCTGATCCAAGGTCCTTCCTCTCTCCTCTTCACGCTGCTTGGTCTGGTTTAGGTGGGATTTTCTGTCACGATCGTCTAATGAGGGAGACCAAGGCGCAGCGTTGCGAGTGAACATATTCTATTTATTAAATGATCACACGAACCAAAACAAATAAACAACGAATGCGTGACGTCTATGGTACAACACGAACACACACGAACAAAATCCCACAACCCGAAAGAAAAACAGACAGATTAAATATGGCTCCCAATCAGAGACAACCAGCCGACAGCTGACACTCATTGCCTCTGATTGGGAGTCACACCGGCAAACATAGAAAATAGACAACCTAGAACACCCACCAAAGAAACGGAAAACATAGAATGAACACACCCTGGCTCAACATAATGAGTCCCCGAGCCAGGGTGTGACACCCCCTTTTCCTCCAAACATAACGATGGTCATTATGGCCAAACAGTTCTATTTTTGTTTCATCAGACCAGAGGACATTTCTCCAAAAAGTAGTGTATGTAAACTTCCGACTTCAACTGTAGATATGTGGTAGTAGAGGAGAGGCCTGAGGGCATACACTTAATATGTTGTGAAATCTGTTGTGAATGTATTGTCATGTTTTTAAAATGTATAACTGCCTTAATTTTGCTGGACCCCAGGAAGAGTAGCTGCTGCCTTGGATCGATAATAAATACAAATTCAAATACAACTATATAAGCGTTCCACTTGCTACTGTTGTATGCTCAACATCAGTGTATAAGTGAGGCTTCAAGCTGTATCTCTTCTTTCGTTCTAGTCATTGCTTTTCCATTCACTTTTCACAACATCTATCATTATGACCCCAAGCTGAGTACGCAGCTAAATAAAAGTTTAAACATTTTTACGTGCGACCCTCACACAGTACTTTACTCAAAGGTCGTCGGAGGCTAGAAATGACCAAGGTCATAGAACAGAGAAAATGATCCATACAGCAGAGAGCACATACCAACCCACCTCTGGAGTAGCTACTATGTTATGATTTCATTTCATCAACAGCCTTTTTTTTTACACTGTGTGATCCCCCTATATTAAGATAAATTAAATTGCAGCTGTAGCTGAAGATTTTATTAAGATTCAGCATTCACCTTCTGCTAAGGTAGCCACCTATGTTAGTTAATTTAAATTAGACCAGAGGGTTGACTAAGTGTTTGCTTTCCAGGTTTGCAATATGCAGATACCCTTTCTTTGCCCTCCACACAACACCCACAATTACTGAAATATCACACAGCTATATGTGTGAAATAACCATATTCTAATATGCCTTCTTAAAAGCGGCGATTCCGCTTGAGAAAATTCAATTAATATTTAGATAATTTCTTTACATATCTCTACATTTACAGTGCAAATGAATGATCTATTATTCATTTATTCCGATTATGAGAGTATGGTAGGACTTGACCATAAAAGATAGCAGAACCTTTTGGTTTTATGTCCAAATTGATGTCCAGGCTTGTATGTGTGTGTGTGTGTGTTTGTGTGTGTGCCCCCCGCCCCCTGCCTCCCACTAACACAAACACACAAACACAAGCGCGCACACACACACACACACACAGCCTATTACAGCGAACCTTGTGGGGGGACACTATTCAGTCCCATTCAAAATTCTATTTTCCCTAACCCCTAAACCTAAACCTAACCCGTACTTTTACCCTAACCCTAACCTTAACCCAAAAACCTAACCTTAACCCTAACCCTAAAACTACAGTGCCTTGCAAAAGTCTTCATCCCCCTTGGCGTTTTTCCTATTTTGTTGCATTACAACCTGTAATTTAAATGGATTTTTATTTGGATTTCGTGTAATGGACATACAGACAATAGTCCAAATTGGTGAAGTGAAATAAAATAAAATAAATGTTTCAAAAAAAATCTAAGGAATAAATAGCGGAAAAGTGGTGCATGCATATGTATTCACCCCTTTGCTACGAAGCACCTAAATAAGATATGGTGCAACCAATTACCTTCAGAAGTCACATAATTAGTTAAATAAAGTCCACCAGTGTGCAATCTAAGTGTCACATAATCTGTCACATGATCTCAGTATTCAGTGGGGAAAAAAAGTATTTAGTCAGCCACCAATTGTGCAAGTTCTCCCACTTAAAAAGATGAGAGAGGCCTGTAATTTTCATCATAGGTACACGTCAACTATGACAGACAAAATGAGAAAAACAATTCCAGAAAATCACATTGTAGGATTTTTTATGAATATATTTGCAAATTATGGTGGAAAATAAGTATTTGGTCAATAACAAAAGTTTCTCAATACTTTGTTATATACCCTTTGTTGGCAATGACACAGGTCAAACGTTTTCTGTAAGTCTTCACAAGGTTTTCACACACTGTTGCTGGTATTTTGGCCCATTCCTCCATGCAGATCTCCTCTAGAGCAGTGATGTTTTGGGGCTGTCGCTGGGCAACACAGACTTTCAACTCCCTCCAAAGATTTTCTATGAGGTTGAGATCTGGAGACTGACTAGGCCACTCCAGGACCTTGAAATGCATCTTACGAAGCCACTCCTTCGTTGCCCGGGCGGTGTGTTTGGGATCATTGTCATGCTGAAAGACCCAGCCACGTTTCATCTTCAATGCCCTTGCTGATGGAAGGAGGTTTTCACTCAAAATCTCACGATACATGGCCCCATTCATTCTTTCCTTTACACGGATCAGTCGTCCTGGTCCCTTTGCAGAAAAACAGCCCCAAAGCATGATGTTTCCACCCCCATGCTTCACAGTAGGTATGGTGTTCTTTGGATGCAACTCAGCATTCTTTGTCCTCCAAACACGACAAGTTGAGTTTTCACCAAAAAGTTCTATTTTGGTTTCATCTGACCATATGACATTCTCCCAATCCTCTTCTGGATCATCCAAATGCACTCTAGCAAACTTCAGACGGGCCTGGACATGTACTGGCTTAAGCAGGGGGACACGTCTGGCACTGCAGGATTTGAGTCCCTGGCGGCGTAGTGTGTTACTCATGGTAGGCTTTGTTACTTTGGTCCCAGCTCTCTGCAGGTCATTCACTAGGTCCTCCCGTGTGGTTCTGGGATTTTTGCTCACCGTTCTTGTGATCATTTTGACCCCACGGGGTGAGATCTTGCTTGGAGCCCCAGATCGAGGGAGATTATCAGTGGTCTTGTATGTCTTCCATTTCCTAATAATTGCTCCCACAGTTGATTTCTTCAAACCAAGCTGCTTACCTATTGTAGATTCAGTCTTCCCAGCCTGGTGCAGGTCTACAATTTTGTTTCTGGTGTCCTTTGACAGCTCTTTGGTCTTGGCCATGGTGGAGTTTGGAGTGTGACTGTTTGAGGTTGTGGACAGGTGTCTTTTATACTGATAACAAGTTCAAACCGGTGCCATTAATACAGGTAACGAGTGGAGGACAGAGGAGCCTCTTAAAGAAGATGTTCCAGGTCTGTGAGAGCCAGAAATCTTGCTTGTCTGTAGGTGACCAAATACTTATTTTCCACCATAATTTGCAAATAAATTCATAAAAAATCCTACAATGTGATTTTCTGGAAAAAAAATTCTCAATTTGTCTGTCATAGTTGATGTGTACCTATAATGAAAATTACAGGCCTCTCTCATCTTTTTAAGTGGGAGAACTTGCACAATTGGTGGCTGACTAAATACTTTTTTCCCCCACTGTATATACACCTGTTCTGAAAGGCACCAGAGTCTGCGACACCACTAAGCAAGCGGCATCATCAAGACCAAGGAGCTCTCCAAACAGGTCAGGGACAAAGTTGTGGAGAAGTACAGATCAGAACTTTGGGTTATAAAAAAATATCTGAAACTTTGAACATCCCACAGAGCACCATTAAATCCATTATAAAAAAATTGAAAGAATATTGCACCACAACAAACCTGCCAAGAGAGGGCCGCCTACCAAAACTCACGGACCAGGCAAGGAGGGCATTAATCAGAGAGGCAACAAAGAGACCAAAGATAACCCTGAAGGAGCTGCAAAGCTCCACAGTGGAGATTGGAGTATCTGTCCATAGGACCACTTTAAGCCGTACACTCGACAGAGCTGGGCTTTACAGAAGAGTGGCCAGAAAAAAGCTATTGCTTCAAGAAAAAAATAAGTAAACATGTTTGGTGTTCGCCAAAAGGCATGTGGGAGACTCCCCAAACATATGGAAGAAGGTACTCTGGTCAGATGAGACTAAACTTGAGCTTTTTGGCCATCAAGGAAAACGCTATGTCTGGCGCCAACCCAACACCTTTTTATCACCCCGAGAACACCATCCACACAGTGAAGCATGGTGGTGACAGCATCATGCTGTGGGGATGTTTTTCATCAGCAGCGACTGGGAAACTGGTCAGAATTGAAGGAATGATGGATGGTGCTAAATACAGGGAAATTTTTGAGGGAAACCTGTTTCAGTCTTCCAGAGATTTGAGACTGGGACGGAGGATCACCTTCCAGCAGGACAATGACCCTAAGCATACTGCTAAAGCAACACTCTAGTGGTTTAAGGGGAAACATTTAAATGTCTTGGAATGGCCTAGTCAAAGCCCAGACCTCAATCCAAATGAGAATCTGTGGTAACTTAAAGATTGCTGTACACCAGCGGAACCCATCCAACTTGAAGGAGCTGGAGCAGTTTTGCCTTGAAGAATGGGCAAAAATCCCAGTGGCTAGATGTGCCGAGCTTATAGAGACATACCCCAAGAGACTTGCAGGTGTAATTGCTTTGGGGGGGGGGGGTGAATAGCTATGCACGCTCAAGTTCTGTTTTTTAGTCTTATTTCTTGTTTGTTTCACAATAACAAATATTTTGCATCTTCAAAGTGGTCGGCATGTTGTGTAAATCAAATGATACAAACCCCCCAAAAATCCATTTTAATTCCAGGTTATAAGGCAACAAAATAGGAAAAATGCCAAGGGTGGTGAATACTTTCGCAAGCCACTGTAATTCAAACCCTAACACTAATTCTAACCTTAACCCTAAAACTACTAGAAATAGCATTTGACCTTGTGGGGACCAACAAAATTTCCCCAGTTGGTCAATTTTTTTGTTTGTTTACTATATTTACACACACACAAACACACACACACACACACACACACACACACAATGCTTGGCAGTGGCACACAGCAAGGTCACATCTGCTGGAGTGAATATATTCTCCTTGTGCTTGGCTGTACATGCTCCACTGACCAACTCCCCCTTACAGAGAAGCCCACTTCATGTGGCCAGTGCATTGGTCAGCTCTCCAGGCACAGGCAATTAGGCTAGAATTATGTTGAGGCTGAGACACACACACACACACATTCACACTCCCAGCTCCATGATGCACCACACTCCATATTGTTTGTTATTTATTGTGCTTTTCTAACAAAAGGAGATGAAATGGGTCAAGCTGTGAACAGACCAGTGAGGCTGCACAAGGCTCCTGCTCACAAAACTGATAAATGTCTCCTGCTTAATGCAATCATAGGCTATTCATCAGTGCTTCAGTTCCCATCTCCTGCAAGCCTGCACATCACTACCTACAGTACCTGACACTGTTGTTTCCACGGACACATGTCAATTACATTATGGGCTGTCAGTCAGGTTAGGTACGACAGCTACTGTAGCTCTCCTCCTGGGCCAAATGGCAGCCTATTCATAGGGCTCTGGT
This sequence comes from Coregonus clupeaformis, assembly GCF_020615455.1. Lineage (NCBI taxonomy): Eukaryota > Metazoa > Chordata > Actinopteri > Salmoniformes > Salmonidae > Coregonus > Coregonus clupeaformis. The sequence continues at coordinate 33,173,498 of NC_059216.1, read as the reverse complement.
CAAAATTAGTGCACTATATAGAGAATAGGGTGCCATTTGGTACTCAGACATTGGTTTGGCTCGCAGACAACATCTCAGACTACATCCTTTAGGTCAGGCCTCTAATAATCTAAAACAAATGAATGTTTGTTAGATAAATAATGCAGACTGAGAGAGAATTAAATCCAGTGGTATACCTTAAACAGCTGGTGCAGTAAACCACATGCTGAGCCCTAACGGAATTGTAATGGAACAGATGTGGGCAGAAAGTAAATGTACTGTATAGACACACGCTGTCACAACAATGTATTTTAGCCCAACTTTTTGGGATGAAGGACATGTCACAAACTAATATAATCTAATAACTGTTTCCCCCTGCAGCAGTAGACCTAAACCCAAATAAAACAGTGCATAAAAAAGGACAAGAAGCCTTTTCATAAAGCCATCAGATGAATTGTTCTGATGTGAATAGTGTTGCATCCCAATTGGCATGCTATTTCCTATAAAGTACATTATTTCTGACCAGGGCCTATAGAGCTCTGTTCAAAAGTAATGCACTATATAGGGAATAGGGTGCCATTTGGGACACAGCCATGGGCCCAGATTCACAAAACCTTCTTAAGAAGAAATGTCTTCTTAACTGCGATTTTTTCCATAACTATAGACTTAAGAAGAAAGTTAAGCAAAGTTGCTATTACTCAAAAAGGTTCTTGGTATTTTTTTTGTGCTATTTCTTATGTTTCTCCTTAAGAAAAAAGTGAAGAAGAAATTAGATTTTTGAAAATAAAGTTATTGGAAATTTTCTTAATTCCAAGATAGCTAAACCCTTGTCTTAAACTCAGGGCAATGAGAGAAAAAGCTCATGAAAGCAATTGAACATGTTTAATTCACTCACAAACTTCATCTGAAAGTTTCAGTATTGATTATTTTAAACACAAGAACATGTTTTAGAACCGTAATCTCATTAAGAAATATGCTAAAATGATTGCCATTGCTAGCTAGATAGCTAGCTAAAACGGTTGCCTAGCAACAAACATCTTAAGAAGATTTGTAAGAAGATATTAGAGAAGTTCGTAAGAAAATCATTAAATCTTAAGATGTTGTTGAGGAATTGCACTATCTTAAAAAAAAGTTAATACGTTTTTGCGTAGAAGTGTTTTGTGAATCTGGGCCCTGGTCTCTCCTAAAACATCCATCCGTTCCCTCTCCTGTGAAGAGAAAATAAAATAAGCTTCTAATGAGTTGCTGCTGGCTCTGGTCTGCATAGTCATGAGCTCTAATTGGCTAAAGGACCTGACAACAGACACCTGTAGGGCAGGTGTGGTCACGACCTTTCAGAGCACCGTCCTGTGGACATCCTCACTAACGGACACCTAAACAGCAGGAGGGCTGTGACCTCTGGTTCCAGTTGTGTTCTTTCCAATATGTGTACGTCGGTAATAAATGGGCCAGTCGTACGCCCGCCACACACCAAAGACGTGCGTTGTATGTTCACCTAGTGTTTGTACCCTATAATCGGCATGTTTAGTATTCATTTTGCTTCTCAATCTCTGCAAATTGGCAACTGTTGTCAATTTACAGGGTATTTTCTTGTAGTATTATCCATACAGTGAGCTCCAAAAGTATTGGGACAGTTGTTCATTTGAAATGATACAATGACTAATTTCTAAACGGTTCACCCGATATGGATGAAAACACCCTCAAATTAAAGCTGACAGTCTTCACTTTAACCTCATAGTCATTGTATCATTTCAAATTGCTGGAGTACAGAGCCAAAACAACACAAATGCGTCACTGTCCCAATACTTTTGGAGCTCATTGTATGTAAGGTAGATATGCGTATTGATTTCAGTTTAACATGAGAACAAAGAAGGCATGCAAATGTGTGAGTCGGTGCATGTACAATATGTGTGTTTGTCCCACAATATTTTCCCTGTATTTCAATTTGTGTGTCTTCCTGCGAGACACACCCTTCATCAGTACACGTGGTGTGCAGTACAGTACAATACAACAGTCAAATTCAGCATCTTGTGTTTTACAATATTCTGAGCATCAGTCACATTGTAAATGAAGGCCTCCCGTCTGCCCCATGCTGTGTGGCTCTGAGTAGAAGCATTGATCCACAGCTTTGAAGCACTGTCCTCCACATGGGGCAGGCAGAAAATAGAGATCAGGAAGTGTAGCGTTCTTTCCTTCTCCTCCAGGTCCAAAGTCATCCATTATTCCAACCAGACCAGCCTTCAAAGGCCTCCACTTCCGCCCGGTCCACCGCCCTTATCAGAGTGGGCAGCAGGTAGACTTGTGGTTAAGAGAGGTGGGCCAGTGTCCAAACAGTTGCTGGTTCTAATCCCCACAGCGTCACGGTGAAAGATCTGTCGATGTGCCCTTGAGCAAGGTATTTAACCCTAATTACTCCTGTAAGTTGCTCTGGATAGGAACATCTGCTAAATGACTTAAATTAAGTGGTGGATAGGTGACTGGACAGAACTGAAGTGATAAATATGGTCATTTGGAAAGGAACCTCCTTTTATTGATGTTTAGACTTCCCAGTTGAGTTGAAAAGTATCTTTACAAAGGCACCCTGTAGCTATTCCACATTTCAAATGTAGCAGTTCAGGGAAATGGATTGACAAGAAACTGATATTTTTGATAATTCAGAGATCACAGAACTTTGATGCATATTGAAGCATGTAGGTTTGTATGTCAGGCCAATGGGTGAATGAGTGATTTCCTCATAAACTCACATGTTTACTGTCCAGTTGAGATCGCTTTTTTCAAATAATTTCTTATTTTCCAAGCCACTTGTGACTTGAGAAATGGATGAAAAAAATTAACATGATCTAAATCAATCTAATATCTTTAACTAGAGGTAGATGGGGTGTTCCATTTCCCCTATACTGTTTGTGGTAGCTTTCGAGATCATCCTGATCAGAGCAAGACAAGTGGTAGGAGGAGTTAAATTACAATCTGGGCAGAAACTACCGCCACTGTGGAGCTACATGTGTGCTAAGGACTGCAGTATATACATCCAGACTGTTGGAACGGCTGGATGAGCTAATAACCTGGACAAGGATGAAGATCAAACCTACCATGTCAAGAAGCATGTCACTGTGCAAAGGGATCAGGAATGACAGAATCACATTTGTTCTACATTTACATTTTATCAGGCGCTCTTATCCAGAGCAACTTACAGGAGCAAATAGGGGTACGTGCCATGCTCAAGGGCACATCAACAGATTTTTCACCAAGGGGATTCAAACCAGCAACCTTTCGGTTACTGACCCAACGCTCTTAAATGCTAGGCTACCTGCCGGTGTGTGTAGCCCCACAATAGGCGGAGAGACCATACCAAAGATAGCAGAGCAACGCATCCGAAGCCTGCGGAGGCAATACAAAGCATATCTGTCGGACAGAAACATGGGAAAGGCTTTCCTCAAATAACTCTCAGACGGCCTGATTGATCAAAGCCAGCTACCCAAAAAGGACAACACGTAGTGATACCAGTTCACGCTGAACCAACGGGTAATGTGACCACTGAAGATGTGTGAAATCGTTTAATCTACGGTGAACAAGTGGTGGCACAAGGTCAGCAAGGGTGCTGGACAGTGTGGGAAATGTGTTGTCAACAGGACTGTCACCTGGTCGGACGTGTGGAAGATCTCACAGGCTCGCATCAGCTTTCTGATAAGATCCACCTACAACACCTTGCCCTGCCCTTGGAACCTGCACCAGTGGTATGGCACAGAGACAGCCTACCAGCTTTGCAGCAACACCAACGCAAGTCTCCAGCACATCCTGTCAGGCTGCAAGACTGTGCTGACACAGGGTCGATACAGGTGGATGCACGACCAGGTGTGCAGGAAGCTGGCGTAAGTGTTTGAGGCTAGGAGGCAGGAGGTGAATAGGGCATGCCCACCCCAAGCATACAAGCAGATCACCTTCGTCAGGCAGGGAATGGAAGCTGAACGTAACATCAAGAGGTCACCTCCAAAATTCCTCACACCAGACATGGAGTGGAGCATGGAAGTTGACCTCGGCAAGCAGCTCCATATCCCGAGGGAGATAAGCAGCATGTCACTACGACCTGACGTCTTACTATGGTCAAGGGAAGCCAAAACCGTGCTGACCATTCCTAAGGAGGATGGGGTGGAGGCTGCCCATGAAAGGAAGTGGCTGAAGTACTCAGAACTGGCTACGGAGTGCAATCCCATCATCTACCCCGTGGAATTGGGATGCAGAGGCTTCTTGGGAACTTCAACAATCCACCTTCACAATGACAGAAGTGAAGCTGAGGAAGGCAACAACAGAGCTGGCAAAGAGGAAGGACAGGAGTTGGGGAACGAAGAACTAACATCTAGAGCAGGGGTGTCAAACTAATTTTCCCAGGGGACCGCATTTGGTCTTAAACGAGGTCCGGAAGGCCCCCTGAAAATTGGTTATATTTTCTTGCAGTCTTTTATCCATAGTTTTGGGAATTTTCGTAGCTCCCTGACTGTCTAGTGATTATTAGCAAGCTGGACAGTTAATAAACTGTATGAACGTCAGTCCATTATCATTTCTACACAGTTTAGATTTGGTTTTCTCACCCAGCAGTGAGAGAGTCCTCAATATACCCTTCCATCGCTTTGGTCTCCGGACCCGACAGGAAATAAAGTCGCCCCCGAGGAGGTGTAGTGCCGCCGAGAAGGTCAATGGCGCAGAGTCATAGGGCCGATGCGGAGGAAGCGAGGTGGCACGGGCCTTGCTGAGCACGGGCCTTGCTGAAAACCTCCCGGAGGTCTTGGAATTTCGCGGGAACGGCGGAGAGGTCTGGGGCTTTTCCCAAGCCTGCAGGAAGACGTCCCGGGGCAGGCAGCACCGACTTCAAGCAATGTGCATTGCAAAACGGGCTCCAACCCAGGATAAAACCAGTAGCCCAGTCGATTAGAGCAGGGGTGTCAAACTCATTTTAGCTCAGGGGCCACATGGAGGAAAATCTATTCCCAAGTGGGCCGGACTGGAAAAATTATGGTATATATAACTTAAAAACAACAACTTCAGATTGTTTTCTTTGTTTTAATACGATCAACATACAACATAAAGCTGGAGCCTGAGGACAGTGTGTCCAAAATAGTACAAGCACAACATCACTATTAATCATAAAACACGTCAAGTTTATTTGAAAATTCTAAAGAAAAAGAACACACAAACACACAATGCCTCAGTGATTAACAGAACTGTTTCACAGATCACAGAACTATATCAGGGTGTCATTTCTCAGGCAGAAATGTAGATAAAAATAATGAAATCCTGTTCCCCAAACAAGTGCAAGAACCACAGAGTCAAGAATAGGTTAAATATACAAATACAATAAAATCAATTAAAAACAATAGCACATCAACATAAAAACATATAAACATAAATCTGAAAGCGTTGCTCAAACTCCCGTAACAGTCCAGTTATTTTATCTTTGAGCCGCTTCATGTCTGCCACATGTTGGGTCGCGCACACATTTTTCAGACAGGGGAAGTGAGCTGCATCACCACCGGCAAGTTGCGTCTCCCACAATGACAGCTTCAACTTGAAAGAACGTATGCTGTCATAATACTGCGTGACAACTTTGTTGCGCACTTGCAGCTGTTTGTTCAAGTTATTCAGGTGCTCTGTAACATCCACCATAAATGCAAGGTCCGGCATCCATTCTGCGGAATGAAATTCTAACACTGGTTTGCCCTTTTCTTCCATGAACTGTTCAATTTCTTCTCGTAAATCAAAGAAACGCCTCAGCACAGCACCTCGGCTTAACCATCTTACCTCAGTGTGGTATGGCAGGCCATAGATGTGGTCTTTCTCTCTGAGAAGGCTGTCAAACTGACGGTGATTCAGGCTTCTGGATCGGATGAAATTAACAGTTTGGATGACCACTTTCATGACGTTATCCATCTTTAATGACTTGCAACACAAAGCCTCCTGGTGCAAAATACAGTGAAAAGTCAAAAAATCACATCCTCCATTTGCAGATTGCACTTTCTCTCTGAACTTTGTCACAACGCCTGCTTTTTTCCCGATCATTGAGGGCGCACCATCTGTAGCCAGGCTGACAGCGCGGGACCAGTCCACTCCGACCCTGTCCAGCGCGCCCGACGAGTCGCGGTAAAAATATCAGCTGCTGTCGTTGTATCTGTCATCGGCACCAACTCCACAAACTCCTCGGTGACAGTCAATGTGTCATCAACTCCGCGGATGAAAAAATGGCCAGTTGTGCAACATCTGTAATGTCCGTGCTTTCATCAATTGCAACCGAAAACGCAATAAATGACTTTACTTTTTGCTTCAACTGGCTGTCCAAATCCACTGAAAGATCGGAAATCCTGTCTGCAACTGTGTTTCTTGTCAGGCTGATATTTGCAAAAGCCTGACGCTTTTCAGGGCACACAATCTCCGCTGCCTTCATCATGCATGTTTTTACAAATTCACCCTCACTAAATGGTTTTGAAGCCACTGCGATTTCATTAGCAATGAGGTAGCTAGCTTTCACTGCAGCGTCACTGATGTCTCGGCTGTGAGTAAACACAGACTGCTGTTTCTTCAGACCCGCCAACAGTTCATTCACCTTCTCTCATCTCCGCTGTCCTTGAAAGTTGTCATATTTGTCGGCATGAAGACTCACATAGTGGCGGCGAAGGTTATATTCTTTCAGCACTGCAACATGCTCTGAACAGACCAAACATACAGCTTTCCCATTCAATTCCGTGATTAAATAGGATGACCATTTTTCTTGGAACACTCTGCACTCTGCGTCCACTTTTCTCTTTTTTGACAGAGACATATTGGGGCAATGAGGGTGCCAAAGCACATAATGTTAAAAGTAGAAGCCGTAATAAATATTGCGGGCAAAACAAAGTAGCTCATTGGCTGCACGTGCTTGACCTACTTGCTCTGCCCCGGTATAAACAGTTTGCTTGCTTAACACAATTGCTATTGCGCCATCCAGTGGACGCAATTGGAACAGCAGTTTATTTTAATAAAAAATTGCAGCGCATTTTTATACTTAAAAAAATAAAAAAAATAAAAAAATAATAATTTTAAATCATCTCGCGGGCCGGATTAAACCCGTTTGCGGGCCTGATCCGGCCCGCGGGCCGTACGTTTGACACCCCTGGATTAGAGGATTGTGCCTCTGGAGCCAGGAGAACCCTAAATCCACGGGTGCATGAGGGGATTCAATGGGCAGGAACTGCATACTTTCACTGTGATTGCCCGACACTCTCAGGTCAATAGGAAACGTAGTGTGGGTGACTCTGCCAATAGAGCGCCCATCCAACGCTCTGACGTCCATGGGAATGGAAAGGGGTTATGTGGGGATTCCCAGCTCCAACACCAGGGTAGCGTCTATAAAGCTCTCGTCGGCCCCAGAGTCAATGAGCACCCGGAGAGATTTGGACCGGTCACCCCACAACAGGGTAGCATGGAGAGGGGTACGAGCAATGGAAGGTGGGAAAATCCCCATACGGCTCACTAGCGTACTCGTACCTACTTGATGAACCTGGGTATTTAATGGGCAGGTAGCTAAGAAATGTCCTGTAGCTCCACAATATAGACAGGTCTGGGTGTTAAGTCTGCGTAAGCGTTCAGCAGGAGACAATCGACCCCTGCCCAGTTGCATGGGCACTTGGTGATTCCCGAGAGAACTCGGGTGACATCGGGTTCACTCGGACATGTAGACTTTAGGGGTTTCCGGGTTTCCTCGGAGGCGAGGTGGGAATCGAGGGCTAGCGAGGGCGACAGGGCACAGATTCCCTCTCCCTCCTACGTTCTCGTAGACGTCCATCGATCTGGATGGTCAAGGCTATGAGGGAGTTGAGGTCCATGGGCAGCTCCCGGGCTGCGAGCTCATCTTTGATTACCACCGATAATCCGTGAAGGAACATGTCAAACAATGCTTTGGGTTCCAGGCACTTTCAGCCCCCAATGTGCAAAAATCCACCGCGTAGTCTGCCACACTACGGGAGTCTTGACGTAGCTGGAGCAGCTTACGAGCAGCCTCTCTCCCAGACAACGGAGAATCGAATACCTTCCGTACATCCGCCACAAACTCCTCCAGGCTGAGGCAGACAGCGGACTGTTGCTCCCACACCGCCATAGCCCAGGCAAGTGCCCTCCCAGACATCAGCGTTATTAGGTACGCTATTTTCGATCGGTCCGCAGGCAAAGAAGAAGGCTGCAGCTCAAAGACGAGGGAGCACTGGGAAAGAAAAGCCCGGCAGGTTCCAGAATCTCCAGCGTAGCGCTCCGGAGGAGGTATGCAGGGTTCTAGGGACACTGGTGTAGGCTGGGAAGAAACACCGCTGGTGGCGGGGTTGCTGAGAGTCTGAGGGATCACTGGTGTGGCCCGCTGCCTGGTAGGGAATTCGTGGAATTGCTCCAGCAATGTATCGAATGCCAGGGTATGGAGTCCCTCCATAAGGCATTGCAGTAACTCCTCGTGTCTTCCAATGATGGCTTCTTGCTGGGAGACAGCATTGTGGAGCTGGTCTGAGTCTGCTGGGTCAGTCATGGCCAGTTCATACTATCACGACTCAAGATATGACCCAGATGCAGACACAGGAGGCGGACAGTACAGTTCTCAATGATAATTTACTAGAACACGGGGAAGGCAAAGGTCGAGGACAGGCAGAGGTTCTTAAACAGGTCAGAGTCAGGCAGGTACAGGACGGCAGGCAGACTCGGGGTCAGGGCAGGCAGAATGGTCAGAACCGGGAAAACTAGGAAATAAACACCTGAGAACAGGAAAACGGGAAAGCACGCTGGTAAGACCTGACAAGACAAGACGAACTGGCAACAGACAAACAGAGAACACAGGTGTAAATGCACTTGGGATAATGGGGAAGATGGGCGACACCTGGAGGGGGGTGGAGACAAGCACAAAGACAGGTGAAACAGATCAGGGTGTGACACTCAGAACAATCTCACAAAAAATACATTCTGCTTCCTTCAATGAAGATTCATTCATATTTTCATTGACCAGATATTCAGGCTCCCAAAGAGAACAACTCAGAATCATGTTGCCAAAATGAATTACTTACAATGGAAGTGAAGACACAACAAAATTGATGACTGTTGTCCTGTGTCCTCATAATACACCCTGCACTTGTTTTTAGGCCTTGCTTATTGGGTAGACATCACTAGAACTGTATAACCCACTCCATCATAGGAGTCCATGTGCTGACTGTATAAAGCCAGTAATGACTGTGAATTACATCTCTGTAATCTTATTTCAGTTGAAGGTGTGTGCTCTTGGAGTTCCCCTTGGCTCCTTTAACAATTCAAAGGGTTGCGTAGTCTGGCACCATCTAGTGGTGGTCCATTACATAAGCTTGATGATTTCATGACTGTCTATTCAGTGTTTCCCAAACTCGGTCCTGGGGACCCCAAGGGGTGCACATTTTGGTTTTTGCCCTAGCACTACACAGCTGATTAAAATAATCAAAGCTTGATGATGAGTTGATGACTTAAATCAGCAGTGTAGCGCTAGGGCAAAAAACGAAATGTGCACCCCTTGGGGACCCCAGAAACGAGTATGGGAAATGTTGGTCTATGACATCTGTTAAGTTATTAGTATAAAATTGTTTTGCAGCCCTGACAGAGGGTTCGAGTAGCTTTACCTTATCAAAAATTTTTGAGAGGACGCAGCTGTCCTCAATCCTAGCTAGATTACAACCACCCAGTAGCTTTGCCCAATGATGTCTGCTAAACCAACATATCTCATTTTAAAGCAGCCTTTGTTTTATGAGGTAAACACACCCTTTATGAGAGGATCAAATAAAAGTCTGTGTAAAGTGAAGGAAGGTACCAATGTTTTCCTTGTAATAGACAGTCTCTATCATTGCACATCACTGTGTGTTTTTTTATGAGGGTCATCATCTTCACAGCCCAGTGATTTAACAAGTAAAATAACAAAACCGTCAGACAAGAGGGGCATCAAATAGAACATGAGTGATTAAATCTAGTCAGACGGACGATGCTATAAACAAATTTGCGGTATTTGGGCACAACATTTGAGAGAAATAAGCTTTTTGTGCATATGGAAAAAGTCGGAGATCTTTTATTTCAGCTCAAGAAACATGGGACAAACCCTTTACATGTTGCGTTTATATTTTTCTTCAGTATATGTGATACTGCCTTTTCTTCTGAGAGGTGCCACTTAGATGTTTGTCACGCTGCTGGGGTGCTGCTAGGGGGGCTAGGGGTTTCAACATACCTCTACCATGGCAATATTCATGATATACGACATCCTGTGGTGTAATTTTTTTGTCCTTTTTTGTTCTTTCCATTGCTCCACAAAGACAGTTTGATTTTCTTGTCAAGTCTCGGCAAACTTTCCACAAAGTAACGACAAAGTAAGCAAGCAAAGCCCCAAAGACCATGCAAGCCACAGTGCCTGATGCTCCAACATGTTACCAGCCTTTACCATGGTGCAATGGCCATTACCATAGATTAATTTACATTCTCAAATCCTTCAGTAGACCCTTGTTCATTTCAGAAAATGAAGCCCTCTTGCTCTGAAGCAATGACTTTACAGTAACATCATTGTAATTATTAAATGTAAAAGACACACTAAAATGAAGTGGTGAGAAGATTTAAAGAAATTAAAACCATTGGTGATTCATAGCTTTTTAAATCAACACATGGCCTATGTAATCTGACCACCTCCATTTTACCATAATGACCACCATAGTAGAACTGTAACGAATGGTAAAGCATTATTAAGAATATCATTATAACCCTTGGCTTCGGCCTGTAAAGTGAACCTGATATTACAACGTTGAACCTAATCAATAGGACTCAGATTCATATGCCAATCAGATTTACATAATTCGCTTTCCACAGACCCTATTAAAATTCCTCAAGAACAAACTCAATGACCTTAACATCGTAATGTGTTACTGTTGTTGGCTTCAAGAGACGCGGTGATACAATATATGGCATATAAATGACATATAATGAATTATACCGTAGGATCTCTATGGTATATGGAGATAGAAGATGGGTTGTGAGCATAAAGATGCATTTCCATTCTCTGCAAGTTAATGGACAATAAAGTATTATTCTTCTTCTAAGACAAAGGCAGCAGCACAATAAGCAGGAACGGAATAACGGACGATGACGATGCACTTTGAATTATATTGTTTTTCCCTCCTCCAGTGGAAGATCATTATCACTCAGTTGTTTCTTATTATGTGGCTCAGCGGACCCTCACATTAGCAAGCACTCTGAACAGCGTTCAGTAGCAGTTAAACGGGCCGAGAGTGAGAGACTGTAGTGTACGCCTCAGCAGCCCAAAGCACTCTAATACATACAGGAACAGCCTTCCACAAATACATTACCACTCAAGTGCTTCTGTTGGAATGAAACGTAACAGTGGCATCCATTCTATAGAGTTCCAGAACAAGAAGGTAGAGAGGATGATTAGAATGTGATTTAGAAGCACAAGTTCAGTGCACTCCTGAATACTTTAAAAGACAATTAAAGCTTTCTAGTCACGAAAACCGACTATCACAACTCAATCGAATTAAATCAGAGGATTAATTTGGTGTGTTAGTTGTCTGTGAGTAAAGCCCACTAGAGTAACTTACAGATCCATGCACAAACTACAAATCTGCTTTCATTAATTCCTAAAATGCATTTTTGGGATCCCCCTGAGTGGAATAGACAAATAGATTTGTCAATATGTCAGATTGTGTGGTTTGCTTACACCAGATGGCCCTCTTTCATATGTTCTCTCTTACTTGGTGTAAAATGCTGATTAATGCAAAGAGATCCTGGCCCGCTCTTAGTGTGTGTGTGTGTGTGTGTGTGTGTGTGTGTGTGTGTGTGTGCCCGCCCAGCTCACTCTTCGTTAATTGCTTCCATCCTCCGCTGAAATAAGAGGCTCTTGTGAGCCGTGCTCTGCTATCCACCCCCATTGAAACAGCCACAGACAGAACTGTAGGAATCAATGCAGAAGAATTCAAACCCCTGAAATAGAGGGCCTGTCATACATTATTCAACAGACAGACAGGCAGGCAGGCTGTGTCTGTGTGTGTGTGTGTGTGTGTGTGCTTGCGTGCCTGTGTGTGTGTACATACTTGAGAAAATAGTACTATTTTACTACCAGTATATCACACAACGGAAGCAGAAACAAGTAAATCATGGTAAGTCAACATTGGGGCCGGTCAATAACCAGGCCTCTGCATTAGTCTGTCTGTGTTCAGACAACCATGGTTTAAATTGTAATCTGGGATTAGTGCATAGATTTTAGGTCTTTTGAATTAATTATACGGTATATAGCCATAGATTCTTGAAGTATATAACTTAAAAAATGCCTCAGTTCAACTGTCTTATCCAATTAGAAACCCAAAATATAAGCTTGTTTTACACAAAGGAAAAAGGCATATCAAAGGCTAATCATTTTTAAATGACACTATGAGGATTGCGGGAGAGGGTTATTCCAAGGGCTGGGATTGAATAAAGGCCGGGATTCAATCTGATGTCCCCTTTTCGGCTCTGCAAGGAGAGACGGAAGAGAGCAGAGAGCTGAGGAGAGGACTTAAAGGAAAAGAGAAGAGAAGGGAAGGGGAGGGTTGAGAGGAGAGAAGAGAGGGAGACAAGAAGAGAAGAGAAGAGAAGAGAGGGAGACAAGAAGAGCTGAGATTACAGGAGAGGCAGAGGCAGGGAGAACTGATTTCCTGTCTAGCGTTCTCCAGCTCGCAATTAATGCATATTGCCTCTCATTGATTTGACTTTGCAATTCGAGTAGAATCATATTCCAGAGGTGGGGAGAGGGAGGGGGGCGGGGGGCATAAAGGACGCTAAGGCGAGACAGAATTAAAACCCTGTCTGCCACTGATTATACTCCATAACAGGAAGAAAGACAAAGAGAAAAAATAAGATTTTCTCCACTTATTTTCCTTTACCCTCGGGCTTGAAGCAATGTTCAAACATCTTGCTAATTATGGTCCATTCCGGTGTTGATATCTCATATGTCAATATGAGTATGAAAATGTATGCACTCACTAACTGTAAGTCGCTCTGGATAAGAGTGTCTGCTAAATGATTAAAATGTCAATGTAAAAAATGTCAATCCAATCAACCTCCCATGCAACTTGATTGTAATGACCTGATCAACATTGGATGTGTCTCCCTTTATTTTTAAATGAGATCATTCGTTTTCTCAAATCAATCCACATTGCAAATGATTACATTCAATGGTTATTTTGACAATTACACCATGCAGGTTAATAATCATAATTAGGGGTTCAAAGCTATTCTTAGATTTAGTTTTTGTCTTGACATGGTTAAGCATCGATTGGTAACTTTTTCTAATTTGGCACACAAAAACTAGAGGCCATGAGTACCTTGGTCAAAAATAATGGCACCGATTGGCCTATAGGTGGTGCTGGTACAGTGGGGAGAACAAGTATTTGATACACTGCCGATTTTGCAGGTTTTCCTACTTACAAAGCATGTAGAGGTCTGTAATTTTTATCATAAGTACACTTCAACTGTGAGAGACGGAATCTAAAACAAAAATCCAGAAAATCACATTGTATGATTTTTAAGTAATTAATTAGCATTTTATTGCATGACATAAGTATTTGACACATCAGAAAAGCAGAACTTAATATTTGGTACAGAAACCTTTATTTGCAATTACAGAGATCATACCTGTAGGTCTTGACCAGGTTTGCACACATTGCTGCAGGGATTTTGGCCCACTCCTCCATACAGACCTTCTCCAGATCCTTCAGGTTTCGGGGCTGTCGCTGGGCAATACGGACTTTCAGCTCCCTCCAAAGATTTTCTATTGGGTTCAGGTCTGGAGACTGGCTAGGCCACTCCAGGACCTTGAGATGCTTCTTACGGAGCCACTCCTTAGTTGCCTTGGCTGTGTGTTTTGGGTCGTTGTTATGCTGGAAGACCCAGCCACGACCCATTTTCAATGCTCTTACTGAAGGAAGGAGGTTGTTGGCCAAGATCTCGCGATACATGGCCCCATCCATCCTCCCCTCAATACGGTGCAGTTGTCCTGTTCCCTTTGCAGAAAAGCATCCCCAAAGAATTATGTTTCCACCTCCATGCTTCACGGTTGGGATGGTGTTCTTGGGGTTGTACTCATCCTTCTTCTTCCTCCAAACACGGCGAGTGGAGTTTAGACCAAAAAGCTCTATTTTTGTCTCATCAGACCACATGACCTTCTCCCATTCCTCCTCTGGATCATCCAGATGGTCATTGGCAAACTTCAGACGGGCCTGGACATGCGCTGGCTTGAGCAGGGGGACCTTGCGTGCGCTGCAAGATTTTAATCCATGACGGCATGGTGTGTTACTAATTGTTTTCTTTGAGACTGTGGTCCCAGCTCTCTTCAGGTCATTGACCAGGTCCTGCCGTGTAGTTCTGAGCTGATCCCTCACCTTCCTCATGATCATTGATGCCCCACGAGGTGAGATCTTGCATGGAGCCCCAGACCGAGGGTGATTGACCGTCATCTTGAACTTCTTCCATTTTCTAATAATTGCGCCAACAGTTGTTGCCTTCTCACCAAGCTGCTTGCCTATTGTCCTGTAGCCCATCCCAGCCTTGTGCAGGTCTACAAATTTATCCCTGATGTCCTTACACAGCTCTCTGGTCTTGGCCATTGTGGAGAGGTTGGAGTCTGTTTGATTGAGTGTGTGGACAGGTGTCTTTTATACAGGTAACAAGTTCAAACAGGTGCAGTTAATACAGGTAATGAGTGGAGAACAGGAGAGGTTCTTAAAGAAAAACTAACAGGTCTGTGAGAGACGGAATTCTTACTGGTTGGTAGGTGATCAAATACTTATGTCATGCAATAAAATGCAAATTAATTACATAAAAATCATACAATGTGATTTTCTGGATTTCTGTTTTAGATTCCATCTCTCACAGTGAAGTGTACCTATGATAATCTTTACAGACCTCTACATGTTTTGTAAGTAGGAAAACCTGCAAAATCGGCAGTGTATCAAATACTTGTTCTCCCCACTATATAAGCAGTCTCACTTAAACCCTCATATCCACCACCCAGTTTGACCAAGAGACTTGAAACGTTGAATGTAGGTGTTGCCCTAAGGTCCATCAGGATAGATTTTCCTCCATCTTGGACATGTTGGAAAACCTTTTTATCATGAACCATAATTCCAAATTCAGTGTGCAGGCCCATAGTACGTCTCTTAACTTAGTTTGAGAGCTAAGGAATTGGTTAAGAGATGGCTGAGTTATTGATAAATCTGAAAATCTGATTATACGTGTCCATTTCAATCCTTTGTAAATCCACTTCACAATAATGGCCTATCAACTTAAAACTTTTTAGGGTCATCAAAGACATTACCATGATGAACCATGTTAAGTTTGGCATTCATATCATAACAAATAAAGAAACTATTAACAACTCACATTTTTGACTATGTAATAATAATGCTTAAAATAATCATACAAAAATCTTCTTCTCATGGACTAAAAGTCAAATTCACTCCAAATGTGGTCTTTGGACTCATCACATTAGTCCTTAAAAAGAGGTTGAGAAAATAACTGATGCAATTGAAGATGGCCACACTATACCAGTAGATGCATATTAGCAGTGACGCCAATATGCTAAAATATGCTAAATACTTTGTTTCCGGGGTGGGACATCTGTTTTGGGGAGATGCTGGGTTATCGCCTATCCGGTCGTGAACTTTCCTTTGGTAGGATACGCGGGGGCAAAGTAATTCATATCTGTCGGGTGATTGGTTGAGGCTTCTTGGGTGCGTGACTCTTCTGAGGAGATTTTTGTTTGTGTTCGTAGTTCCCTAGCCAGACATGATCAGAAGTAAGTTGCAACTTGAAATACCTTCTACCTACAGTGAGGGAAAAAAAGTATTTGATCCCCTGCTTATTTTGTACGTTTGCCCACTGACAAACACATGATCAGTCTATAATTTTAATGGTAGGTTTATTTGAACAGTGAGAGACAGAATAACAACAACAAAATCCAGAAAAACTAATGTCAAAAATTATATAAATTGATTTGCATTTTAATGAGGGAAATAAGAATTTGACCCCTCTGCAAAACATGACTTAGTACTTGATGGCAAAACCCTTGTTGGCAATCACAGAGGTCAGACGTTTCTTGTAGTTGGCTACCAGGTTTGCACACATCTCAGGAGGGATTTTGTCCCACTCCTCTTTGCAGATCTTCTCCAAGTCATTAAGGTTTTCTATGGGATTAAGGTCTGGAGACTGGCTAGGCCACTCCAGGACCTTAATGTGCTTCTTCTTGAGCCACTCCTTTGTTGCCTTAGCCGTGTGTTTTGGGTCATTATCATGCTGGAATACCCATCCACGACCCATTTTCAATGCCCTGGCTGAGGGAAGGAGGTTCTCACCCAAGATTTGATGGTACATGGCCCCGTCCATCGTTCCTTTGATGCGGTGAAGTTGTCCTGTTCCCTTAGCAGAAAAACACCCCCAAAGCATAATGTTTCCACCTCCATGTTTGACGGTGGGGATGGTGTTCTTGGGGTCATAGGCAGCATTCCTCCTCCTCCAAACACGGCGAGTTGAGTTGATGCCAACGAACTCGATTTTGGTCTCATCTGACCACAACACTTTCACCCAGTTCTCCTTTGAATCATTCGGATGTACATTGGCAAACTTCAGACGGCCCTGTATGTGTGCTTTCTTGAAAAGGGGGACCTTGCGGGCGCTGCAGGATTTCAGTCCTTCACGGCGTAGTGTGTTACCAATTGTTTTCTTGGTGACTATGGTCCCAGCTGCCTTGAGATCATTGACAAGATCCTCCCGTGTTGTTCTGGGCTGATTCCTCACCGTTATTATGATCATTGCAACTCAACGAGGTGAGATCTTGCATGGAGCCCCAGGCCGAAGGGAGATTGACAGTTCTTTTGTGTTTCTTCCATTTGCGAATAATTTCACCAACTGTTGTCACCTTCTCACCAAGCTGCTTGGCGATGGTCTTGTAGCCCATTCCAGCCTTGTGTAGGTCTACAATCTTGTCCCTGACATCCTTGGAGAGCTCTTTGGTCTTGGCCATGGTGGAGAGTTTGGAATCTGATTGATTGATTGATTCTGTGGACAGGTGTCTTTTATACAGATAACAAGCTGAGATTAGGAACACTCCCTTTAAGAGTGTGCTCCTAATCTCAGCTCATTACCTGTATAAAAGACACCTGGGAGCCAGAAATCTTTCTGATTGAGAGGGGGTCAAATACTTATTTCCCTTATTAAAATGCAAATCAATTTATAAAAAAGTTTACATGCGTTTTTCTGGATTTTTTTGTTACTATTCTGTCTCTCACTGTTCAAATAAACCTACCATTAAAATTATAGACTGATCATTGCTTTGTCAGTGGGCAAACGTACAAAATCAGCTGGGGATCAAATACTTTTTTCCCTCACTGGATGTAGCTATATCCTTCTGGAGTAAGACAAGCATTTCTCATATATAAGCCTGCTGTTGAAATAGTGTGTGGGCAAGTGCAAATTAAATTGCTAGTTAGGTAACCAGCTTGCTTAGCTATCTAGCAGACGGAGTTTCAGCTCCCCATGTTTTTAGCTCCCCATGAATGATCTCTGCTTGTTGGCTTACTAAAATATCCACCTTAATAATCAGATGTGTGTAGCAATAGATAACTAGCTAACTGTCACATTAGGTTGCCTCTAGAACGCTGCTCGTTCACGCTGCTCTTTCCGTGGATAAGTGAATGCTCCTACACCTGTCTCTCCCAAGCATCTTCGACTGGTGTTTTGGCTTACTGCCCCGCATACTGCTTGTATCTACAGCACTAACTTGTGAGTTGGTGATCTCCCGCTCGTTAGTGAGTAAGTCCTCCGCTTCTCTCTGTTTATCGTACTGGTGCATGTGTGATCAAGTCTTTGTTGTTTGTGTGTGTTTGCCATTTCACTGGCGGTGCTTGTTTTCCTGAGGCGGGGTGTGGGTTGTTTGCGAACTCATTTTAGCTCACAACAAGCTTGTAGCATGGCTAATACTAGACAGAAAAACGCCACAAAGTTCAATGCGGAAGAGGAATACGTATCAAGCACTACACTTCATGAACTACTCAAGCAACAAAAAGAGTTCTATAAAGATCTAATAGAGCTGCAGGAAAATTAATTTAAGTCCTTCTTGCAACTCTTTATGGATTCTACCAACAAAAGGGTGTAATGGAATTTAAACACAGTTTGGAGTTTACGCAGTCAGAGGTGGAGGAGCACTCTTCCAAAGGAGACTACCTTCGAAAACCAATCCAGGCGGAATAACATTTTAATCAATGGAATTGAGGACGTAAAGACTAAAACTTGGCATGTTAAGGCCAAGAAACTCCTGACAGATCAACTCAAACTGGACCCTAAACTCATCGAAATGGAGAGGGCGCATAGGAATGGCACCTTCTTCAACGATGGATGGCCCAGATCTATAGTGGTGAAACTGCTCTGGTGCCTGAAGGGAACCAAAATCTTCATCAATGAAGACTTGTCCGAAAAGGTACGCCTCAAAAGAAAGTACTGCCACGACTAATTGAAGAACGAAAAAAAGGCAACATTGCATACCTGAAGTATGATCAGCCCCCCCCCCCCTTCTATTAGGCCTATGGCAAGTGACTCCGCTATAGTCCACGGATTTGACACACACAGACACACCCACACATACACACATATTTTCTCTACATTGTTCATGTTTCACCTAACCTCATGACCAAAAACACACATTGCTCAAAATGTCATAACCCTCTGAAGTCTTCAGTGGTGGTATGTGGACTGTGTCAATGTGCATTCCGTAGGAAGTGCACCCCTATTGATAAGACTAACACAAATATATGGTTGCATTGGACATGTGAGGCATGCACGTCTATGTTTCCGTTCCACTCTCTGGATGATTCCGACTGTGTATCCCTCTTAGTTGGGCAGGATATCAACCCTGATAACGTGGTCTTTAACCCATTAGATATTAATGAAGCGAATGATAAATATAATGATTGTGTTGATCCAGATTCAAATTTCCTGAAATGTACCAGAAATAAGTCTATCACTTGTGATTCTATAATGTTAAGCAAATTAACAACCTGTATAGCAGTTTATCTAATTCCAAGACAAGCTTATTTTCTACCTTTCATTGAAAGTTCGCAGTCTTCCTAAAAATCATGACCACCTTGTTCATTATCTGTCTTCTCTTAATCATGAATTTACCATTGTTGCCCTTTTAGAAACATGGTTGACTGAAGAGACAGCCATGCTTTATGACATGTCTCTAAGAGAGGACCTCACACTTACATCTGCTAACATTGATGTTGAATCTCTTTTCATAGAAATTCCCTCCTGTTCATTTGTTGGTGGTAAAAAAGTGGTAATTGGATGCATCTATCGGCCACCCAATTCTGACATTGGTAGTTTAATTGATATCCTTGCATCAACCTTGGATTTGATTAATAATGAAGATAACATTTGTTTTCTATTGGGTGATTACAACATACAGTGGGGAAAACACTTATTTAGTCAGCCACCAATTGTGCAAGTTCTCCCACTTAAAAAGATGAGAGAGGCCTGTAATTTTCATCATAGGTACACGTCAACTATGACAGACAAAATGAGAAGAAAAAAATCCAGAAAATCACATTGTAGGATTTTTTATGAATTTATTTGCAAATTATGGTGAAAAATAAGTATTTGGTCAATAACAAAAGTTTCTCAATACTTTGTTATATACCCTTTGTTGGCAATGACACAGGTCAAACGTTTTCTGTAAGTCTTCACAAGGTTTTCACACACTGTTGCTGGTATTTTGGCCCATTCCTCCATGCAGATCTCCTCTAGAGCAGTGATGTTTTGGGGCTGTCGCTGGGCAACACGGACTTTCAACTCCCTCCAAAGATTTTCTATGGGGTTGAGATCTGGAGACTGGCTAGGTCACTCCAGGACCTTGAAATACTTCTTACGAAGCCACTCCTTCGTTGCCCGGGCGGTGTGTTTGGGATCATTGTCATGCTGAAAGACCCAGCCACGTTTCATCTTCAATGCCCTTGCTGATGGAAGGAGGTTTTCACTCAAAATCTCACGATACATGGCCCCATTCATTCTTTCCTTTACACGGATCAGTCGTCCTGGTCCCTTTGCAGAAAAACAGCCCCAAAGCATGATGTTTCCACCCCCATGCTTCACAGTAGGTATGGTGTTCTTTGGATGCAACCCAGCATTCTTTGTCCTCCAAACACAACGAGTTGAGTTTTTACCAAAAAGTTATATTTTGGTTTCATCTGACCATATGACATTCTCCCAATCCTCTTCTGGATCATCCAAATGCACTCTAGCAAACTTCAGACGGGCCTGGACATGTACTGGCTTAAGCAAGGGGACATGTCTGGCACTGCAGGATTTGAGTCCCTGGCGGCGTAGTGTGTTACTGATGGTAGGCTTTGTTAATTTGGTCCCAGCTCTCTGCAGGTAATTCACTAGGTCCCCCCGTTTTTTTTTCTCAATTTGTCTGTCATAGTTGATGTGTACCTATGATGAAAATTACAGGCCTCTCTCATCTTTTTAATTGGGAGAACTTGCACAATTGGTGGCTGACTAAATACTTTTTTTCCCCCACTGTAAATGTATTTAAAAGTGAGAACCACTCACTGACATCTGATTTTTTGAATACTTCATACTCCAGCTATCTGTGTCCCATCATCTATAAGCCCACAATAGTGACTAGTTCATCTTCCATCTTTATTGATAATATTTTTACAAATTATTTGAATAATGTGGCTAATACAGGTATACTGTATATTGACATGTCTGATCACTTTATAATTTTCCACATCTCTTTGGCAGCTGGAAATGAACAGATGGGAATGATTAATAGCATTAAATGTAGAATATTCAACAAAAGTAATTGTGAGTGCTTTAAGATGTTGATTGATGATATTTCATGGGAAAATGTTTATAATCAGGCCAATGTGGAGACATTTCTCACATCTTTCAATTCTGTATTTCACCACTGCTTTCCCTTAGTTAAACCATGCAAGAGAGCAGCAGAAGGGTTCTGGAAACCTTGGTTTACAACCGGTCTCAGAAAATCCTCAGTTAAAAACAAGAAATTGGATAAAAAGTTTCTCACAAATCCCTCTCCCCTGAATTCTGCAAATTACCAAAAAAGTCTCGCCTACTTCGGATATCCCTAAAAATATTTTACTAACAAATTCCAAGAATCCTTAAATAATATAAAGTCAACTTGGAAAATCATCAATCAACTGTTGAATAGGAAAAAGGCATCTACAACTATTCCATCTCAATGTATTGTTGGAAATAAGACCTATAGTGATCCTGATGTTATTTCCTGTGAATTTAATAACTTATTTTGAATGTCGGTTTCTCTCTGTCGAAGAAAATTTAGAAAACATGGAAATCCCTTGGATTACATTAAGGAACATTTCCCTTCTCTGCTTCAGTTTGATCCTCCTGATGTAATGGAGGTGATGGAGGTAATTGGTAACTTAAAGATATCAGCAGCAGGTCATGATGAGGTTGGTGCCTCTTTGGTGAAATCAGTGGCTTCCTTGATTACTGAGCCTCTAACGTATATCTTCACCAAATCTATGCAAACTGTTATTGTTACTAAAGAATTGAAAATTGCCAAAGTTATCCCCCTCTATAAATCTGGGGATCCAAGATCTTTTAAAAATTATCGCCCAATATCTGTACTACCATGATTTTCTAAAAATCCTATAAAAATAGGTGCATAAGAGAATGTTAAAACATTTAAATCAACACTGCATTCTATATGAGCAACAATATGTTTTTTTGTAACTTGTGGATAAAATCTTTACAGCCCTGAACAACAATGAATACGCTCTTCACATCTTTTTAGATTTATCCAAAGCATTTGACACAGTTGATCATTAAATATTACTTTCTAAATTGCATTATTACGGTTTTCATGATTATACTGTACATATAATTGGTTATATAGTTATGTTTATGATAGAGAACAATTTGTTTATTCAAACGTCTGTGCATCTACCAGGGCCAAGATATCCTGTGGTGTGGCACAGGGTTCGATAATTGGACCTTTGTTATTCCTAATCTATATCAATGACCTTGCTGCTGTCTTCTACCGTACTTCCCATTCTCTTTGCTGATGATACCAATTAGATTTTATCACACAAGAATATTGATTCACTAATTAATGAAGCCAAGTCAGGTATGGCCAAATGGTCTGAATGGTTCCAGATAAACAAATTATCTTTAAATGTAAAAAAAATCCAACTTTATTGTATTCACGAGTAATAATATGAAATATTGTATAAAGAAAAGAGCCAGAATCTCAATTGGTGGGAATGAAATGGAACAAGTCACATCCACCTGATTCCTTGGAGTTCTAATTGATGAAAAGTTATCCTGGAAGGATCATATTCAATTTGTCTGTAGCAAAGTGATGAAATCTGTTAGTATCATCAGAAAAGATTAGTGGTTTGGTTCATCGGGCTTGCTTCCTTCAGTAACTCTATACTATAGTTTAATTTACCCATATCTCATTTACTGTAATATTGTCTGGGCCAGTACATATGCCTCCTATCTACACAAATTACTCATTATACAAAAATAATTTGCAAGACTAGCCATCTCCTCTAATTACCTGGCTCCATCTGCACCTTTGTTTAAGAAACTCAATATCTTGTCTATTTACGACATTAATGTAGGCCAATTATGCACTTCAACTACAAATACCCATACCTCCCAGACAGTTTACTTAAACCCTTCGATGGATTCTTCAAGGTTAATTCTGAAATTCATCTATATAACTCAAGACACTGCGATAGCCTTCACCCTCCCCACTGCCGCACCTCACATAGTCAATTCTCTATCAGATACAGAGGTACCATACTCTGGAATTCTTATCTTCACATTGCCAAAATTCTTCATCCCTCAATAACTTCAAGCGAAGACTTGGGGTCAGCCTGATGAACCAAACTACCCATTAATTCCCTCCATGTAGCCTAACTCTAAGCTAACACAGAATTGTTTTAAGATGATCATACCAAGGATAATTTAGCTATTTGTGTCAAATTTTAAGACACCTTAAGGTATCATTTTACATTGAATTTTGAATTTGGCGTTACTGCTATTAGCCAATAGAAAAGCATTGAATAACATATTCACTACTTGGAACAACAGATAGTCCCCAAAAAATCTAAAGGAAGTTTGTTCTGAAGTGTCTGTCCTATATCTGAGAGAAATAAGAAAGATCAGGAAACGTTTTATTTATTTATTTTTTTACGTGTATTTATCCCCTTATTTCAGGCACTAAACTATCTCCATATATATTTCCATTCATTTTTAAAACTGATACCAGGGACCTTGTGGTTCAAGAGCAAAACGGAGAACACCATCGTGTTCGTGAGAGTCTTATCTTTCAATTGAGTGGTCGTAACTTTGTAGGCCAAACCGTTCGGACGCTACAGACATTTTTGTGAGAATACTGATTGTCGGGATGTCTCATGGTCTGACAAACACCGCTCTAGCTCTGCCACCTTTCACCACAGATGCGGTAGAGCGATATCAGCGGATATAGTGGATAAGTTAGATTGGCTGCTGACTAGTCCATTCTTTTTGACAATGAGACAAACTTATTTTTCAGCTATGTCATGTTTTTTTCATTGGAGGAGCTGTATGCCATGGTGAATGTCCCTTTTGAGGAGGCCAGAGATTTGTTGGTGCCTTGCAAAAGTATTCATCCCATTGGCGTTTTTCTTATTTTGTTGCATTACAACCTGTAATTTAAATTGATTTTTATTTGAATTTCATGTAATGGACGTACACAAAATAGTCCAAATTGGTGAAGTGAAATGAAAAAAATTACTTGTTTCATAAAATTCAAAAAAATTAATAACGGAAAGGTGGTGCGTGCATATGTATTCACCCCCTTTGCTATGAAGCCCCTAAATAAGATCTGGTGCAACCAATTATCTTCAGAAGTCACATAATTAGTTAGATTGCACACAGGTGGACTTTATTTAAGTGCCTCTTGATCTCAGTATATACACACCTGTTCTGAAATGCCACAGAGTCTGCAACAACACTAAGCAAGGGGCACCATCAAGCAAGTGGCACCATAAAGACCAAAGAGCACTCCAAACAAGTCAGAGACAAAGTTGTGGAGAAGTACAGATCAGGGTTGGGTTATAAAAAAATATGCGAAACTTTGAATATCCCACGGAGCACCATTAAATCCATTATTAAAAAGTGGCACCACAACAAACCTGCCAAGAGAGGGCCGCCCACCGAAACTCACGGACCAGGCAAGGAGGGCATTAATCAGAGAGGCAACAAAAAGGCCAAAGATAACCCTGAAGGAGCTGCAAAGCTCCACAGCGGAGATTGGAGTATCTGTCCATAGGACTACTTTAAGCCGTACACTCCACAGAGCTGGGCTTTACGGTAGAGTGGGCAGAAAAAAGCTATTGCTTAAAGAAAAAAATAAGCAAACATGTTTGGTGTTCGCCAAAAGGCATGTGGGAAACACCCCCAAACATATGGAAGAAGGTACTGTGGTCAGATGAGACTAAAATTGAGGTTTTTGGCCATCAATGAAAATGCTATTTCTGGCGCAAACCCAACACCTCCCATCACTCCGAGAACACCATCCCCACAGTGAAGCATGGTGGTGGTAGCATCATGCTGTGGGGATGGTTTTCATCGGCAGGGACTGGGAAACTGGTCAGAATTGAAGGAATGATGGATGGCGCTAAATACAGGGAAATTCTTGAGGGAAACCTGTTTCAGTCTTCCAGAGATTTGAGACCGGGACGGATGTTCACCTTCCAGCAGGAAAATGACCCTAAGCATACTGCTAAAGCAACACTTGAGTGGTTTATCGTTAATAGACCAGACACTAACTAGAGGTAAGAGACAGAACTAGTCTGTTTGGTAACATCACTAACAGACCAGACACTAACTAGAGGTAAGAGACAGAACTAGTCTGTTTGGTAACATCGCTAGTAGACCAGACGCTAACTAGAGGTAAGAGACAGAACTAGTCTGTTTGGTAACATCGCTAAAAGACCAGACACTAACTATTGGTAAGAGACAGAACTAGTCTGTTTGGTAACATCGCTAACAGACCAGACGCTAACTATTGGTAAGAGACAGAACTAGTCTGTTTGGTAACATCACTAACAGACCAGACACTAACTAAAGTATATTAATCTAAAGTGGAAGTTGGGAGAGTTATATTTGAGTGTTTCAGTGAAATGTGAGGGAGGCCCCGCTCTCTCGCTTTCCCAGATGCTTAGTTAATTTCATTCCGATCTCCTTTGCATTATTGTAGCCTTTTCTGTAGCCTGTCAACTATGTGTCTGTCTATCCCTGTTCTCTCCTCTCCGCACAGGCCATACAAACGCTTCACACGGCGTGGCTGCTGCCACTCTAATTTGGTGGTCCCTGCGTGCATGACCCACGTGGAGTTCCAGGTCTCCGGTAGCCTCTGGAACTGCCGTTCTGCGGCCAACAAGGTAGAGTTCATCTCAGCCTATGCCACCCTGCAGTCCCTCGACTTCTTGGCGCTGACGGAAACATGGATTACCACAGAAAACACTGCTACTCCTACTGCTCTTTCCTCGTCTGATCATGTGTTCTCGCATACCCCGAGAGCATCTGGTCACCACGGCGGTGGCACAGGAATGGTGAATAGTTATGCATGCCCAAGTTTTCTGTTTTTTTTGTCTTATTTCTTGTTTGTTTCACAAAAATATATACAGTGCTATGAAAAAGTATTTGCCCCCTTTCTAATTTTCTCTACTTTTGCATATTTGTGATACTGAATGTTATCAGATCTTCATCCAAAACCTAATATTAGATAAAGGGAACATAAGTGAACAAATAACACAGCAATTACATATTTATTTCATTTATTTCATAAACAAAGTTATGCAACACCCAATTCCCCTGTGTGAAAAGGTAATTGCCCCCTTACATTCAATAACTGGTTGTGCCACCTTTAGCTGCAATGACTCCAACCAAATGCTTCCTGTAGTTGTTGATCAGTCTCTCACGTCGCTGTGGAGGAATTTTGGCCCATTCTTCCATGCAGAACTGCTTTAACTCAGTGACATGTGGGTTTTCAAGCATGAACTGCTCGTTTCAAGTCCTTCCACAACATCTCAATTGGGATTAGGTCTGGACTTTGACTAGCCCATTCCAAAACTTCCAATTTGTTGCTTTTTAGCAATTTTCATGTAGACTTGATTGTGTGTTTTGGATCATTGTCTTGCTGCATGACCCAGCTGCGCTTCAGCTTCAGCTCACAGACGGATGGTCTGACATTCTCCTGTAGAATTCTCTGATACAGAGCAGAATTCATGGTTCCTTCTATTAAGGCAAGTTGTCCAGGTCCTGAGGCAGCAAAGCATCCCCAAACCATCACACCACCACCTTGACCTTTGGTATGATGTTCTTACTGTGGAATGGAGTGTTTGGTTTTCACCAGGCATAATGGGACCCATCTCGTCCAAAAAGTTGACTCAAGTTTGCCAAAAAGCACCTGGATGATCATCAAGACTCTTGGAAGAACGTTCTATGGACAGATGATTAAAAAGTATAACTTTTTGGACGACATGTTTCCAGTAATGCCTGGCGAAAACCAAACTCTGCATTCCACAGTAAGAAGAGCGTCGCTGCACAGCTATTTCAGGTCTCTACAGAGATGTTCCATCGGGTTCAAGTCCAGGCTCTAGTTGGGCCACTCAAGGACTTGTCCCAAAGCCACTCTTGCATTGTCTTGGCTGTGTGCTTAGGGTCGTTGTCCTGTTGGAAGGTGAACCTTCGCCCCAATCTGAGGTCCTGAGAGCTCTGGATCAGGTTTTCATCAAGGATCTCTCTGTATTTTGCACCGTTCATCTTTCCCTCGATCCTGACTAGTCTCCCAGTCCCTGCCGCTGAAAAACATCCCCACATCATGATGCTGCCACCACCATGCTTCACCGTAGGGATGGTATTGGCCAGGTGATGAGCGGTGCCTGGTTTCCTCCAGATGTTACGCTTGGCATTCAGGCAAAATAGTTCAATCTTGGTTTCATCAGACCAGAGAATTTTGTTTCTCATGGTCTGAGAGTCCTTTAGGTGACTTTTGGCAAACTCCATCAGGCTTTCATGTGCCTTTTACTGAGGAGTGGCTTCCGTCTGGCCGCTCTACCATAAAGGCCTGATTGGTGGAGTGCTGCAGAGATGGTTGTCCTATCTCCACAGAGGAACTCTGGAGCTCTGTCAGAGAGACTATTGGGTTCTTGGTCACCTCCCAGACCAAGGCCCTTCTCCCCCAATTGCTCAGTTTGGCCGGGCAGCCAGCTCTAGAAAGAGGCCACTGTGTTCTTGGGGACCTTCAATGCTGCAGAAATTCCCAGGTTCATTGTTTGAAAGAGGTGCGTAATTCCAGTCCATATAATACAGTATAGTACAATACAGTAATACAGTCCACATTCAAAAATATTAGCTTACTGGAGATTGTTTAATTTCCTTACCCAAGAGAACATAGCTACATCTATGGGATTTTATGTTTTTCTGCCATGCGTAATGTGTGGTTGCCTACCATAGGCTATGTATTGGATAATGGCACAATCATTTTTGTTTGGGGGGGGGGCTTGGGCTCATAAAATGGTTTTAATGTAGCGATCAAAAAATTAATTTAATGTACAGTGGGGAAAAAAGTATTTAGTCAGCCACCAATTGTGCAAGTTCTCCCACTTAAAAAGATGAGAGAGGCCTGTAATTTTCATCATAGGTACACGTCAACTATGACAGACAAATTGAGATTTTTTTCTCCCAGAAAATCGCATTGTAGGATTTTTAATGAATTTATTTGCAAATTATGGTGGAAAATAAGTATTTGGTTACCTACAAACAAGCAAGATTTCTGGCTCTCACAGACCTGTAACTTCTTCTTTAAGAGGCTCCTCTGTTCTCCACTCGTTACCTGTATTAATGGCACCTGTTTGAACTTGTTATCAGTACAAAAGACACCTGTCCACAACCTCAAACAGTCACACTCCAAACTCCACTATGGCCAAGACCAAAGAGCTGTCAAAGGACACCAGAAACAAAATTGTAGACCTGCACCAGGCTAGGAAGACTGAATCTGCAATAGGTAAGCAGCTTGGTTTGAAGAAATCAACTGTGGGAGCAATTATTAGGAAATGGAAGACATACAAGACCACTGATAATCTCCCTCGATCTGGGGCTCCACGCAAGATCTCACCCCGTGGGTCAAAATGATCACAAGAACGGTGAGCAAAAATCCCAGAACCACACGGGGGGACCTAGTGAATGACCTGCAGAGAGCTGGGACCAAAGTAACAAAGCCTACCATCAGCAACACACTACGCCGCCAGGGACTCAAATCCTGCAGTGCCAGACGTGTCCCCCTGCTTAAGCCAGTACATGTCCAGGCCCTTCTGAAGTTTGCTAGAGTGCATTTGGATGATCCAGAAGAGGATTGGGAGAATGTCATATGGTCAGATGAAACCAAAATATAACTTTTTGGTAAAAACTCAACTCGTCGTGTTTGGAGGACAAAGAATGCTGAGTTGCATCCAAAGAACACCATACCTACTGTGAAGCATGGGGGTGGAAACATCATGCTTTGGGGCTGTTTTTCTGCAAAGGGACCAGGACGACTGATCCGTGTAAAGGAAAGAATGAATGGGGCCATGTATCGTGAGATTTTGAGTGAAAACCTCCTTCCATCAGCAAGGGCATTGAAGATGAAACGTGGCTGGGTCTTTCAGCATGACAATGATCCAAAACACACCCGAGTGGCTTCGTAAGAAGCATTTCAAGGTCCTGGAGTGGCCTAGCCAGTCTCCAGATCTCAACCCCATAGAAAATCTTTGGAGGGAGTTGAAAGTCCGTGTTGCCCAGCGACAGCCCCAAAACATCACTGCTCTAGAGGAGATCTGCATGGAGGAATGGGCCAAAATACCAGCAACAGTGTGTGAAAACCTTGTGAAGACTTACAGAAAACGTTTGACCTGTGTCATTGCCAACAAAGGGTATATAACAAAGTATTGAGAAACTTTTGTTATTGACCAAATACTTATTTTCCACCATAATTTGCAAATAAATTCATTAAAAATCCTACAATGTGATTTTCTGGAATTGTTTTTCTCATTTTGTCTGTCATAGTTGACGTGTACCTATGATGAAAATTACAGGCCTCTCTCATCTTTTTAAGTGGGAGAACTTGCACAATTGGTGGCTGACTAAATACTTTTTTTCCCCACTGTATACTGAGATCATGTGACAGATTATGTGACACTTAGATTGCACACTGGTGTCCACTGTATGATATTAATATAAAAACATTTATACCGTTTTTTTTTCTGAGGTTTTGGCTGATTTCTTTTGATTTTCCCATGATGTCAAGCAAAGAGACACTGAGTTTGAAGGTAGGCCTTGAAATACATCCACAGGTACACCTCCAATTGACTCAAATTATGTCAATTAGCCTATCAGAAGCTTCTAAAGTCATGACATCATTTTCTGGAATTTTCCAATCTGTTTAAAGGCACAGTCAATTTAGTGTATGTAAACATCTGACCCACTGGAATTGTGCTACAGTGAATTATAAGTGAAATAATCTGTCTGTAAACAATTGTTGGAAAAATTACTTGTGTCATGCACAAAGTAGATGTCCTAACTGACTTGCCAAAACTATAGTTTGTTAACAAGAAATTTGTGGAGTGGTTGAAAAACGAGTTTTAATGACTCCAACCTAAGTGTATGTAAACTTCCGACTTCAACTGTATATAGCCAATATAAAGGAAGGCCTATCCAAAGCGAGATAGAGATATGCCAGCGGCATGCTACGACACCGACATGTTTCATAATGTCAGAAGGCTACTACGTCTGCTATACAGATATACACTTTCAGAAGGAGGTTAATTCATAAATGTTTTATCCTAATATTTTGTATAAAGATGTGCATTATATTGTTAGATTATAGGACTAAAGGCCTGAAACATTCTTCCTTACTTCAAGTTCAACTGTCGGAGTCAGTTGGAGCACCAATGTGCACTGCCTTCAAATCATTGGCATGCAGTAGCTAAAGCTTAATAATAGCCACACCACACCAAACATTCCAAAAGCGTCTAAACTTTATTAGGGTAATATCAAAAGTAAGTCAAGCCATTGTTTATAGGTGTCACGCCCTGGCTCTGGGGACTCTTATATGTTGAGCCAGGGTGTGTAGCTTTCATTGTTTAGATTTCTAGGTTTGTGTTCTAGTTTGTGTATTTCTATGTTGGCCAGGGTGGTTCCCAATCAGAGACAGCTGTAGCTTGTTGTCTGTGATTGGGGACCATACTTAGGCAGCCTGTTTGGCACTGTTATTTGGTGGGATCTTGTTCCGTTAAAGTTTTCTGTTCAACCCAGGACTTCACGTATCGTTTGTTTTGTTGTTTTGGTTCGTGTTGTGTACTGCAATAAAATAATGTACGCATATCACGCTGCGCCTTGGTCCGCTTCATCTAACGACGATCGTGACAGAATATCCCACCTCGACTGGATCAAGCAGCGTGACGAGGAGAGAGGATGGACCTGGGAGGAGATGAGTGAGAGTCTGGCAAGAGGGATGGAGGCCATGAGCACGGGGGAGAGACAAGCCCAAAAACATTTTAGGGGGGGGGGCTCACGCCGTGGACGACGAGGCAGCAGGAGGCCGCGATAGAGCGGTTCAGCCAGTTAGCAGAGGAGGCCGCTAGGTTACGGGGGCCACTGGTCACGAGGGAGAAGGAGAGTGTGGAGGCACGGTGAGAGGAACTGGTTAGGCAGCAGAGGGAGCGGAGGTTTATGAGGAAAGCCAGTCCCGCTCCTCGCACCAAGCAAGTGGTGTGTGTCACCAGTCCGGTCCGGCCCGTTCCTGATTCCCGCACAAGGCCAGTGGTGTGTGTTCCCAGTACGGTCCGGCCCGTTCCTGCTCCCCGCACTAAGCCTGTGGTGCGCGTCGCCAGCCCGGTCCGGCCTGTTCCTGCTCCCCGCACCAAGCCTGTGGTGCGCGTCGTCAGCCCGGTCCGGCCTGTTCCTGCTCCCCGCACCAAGCCAGTGGTGCGCGTCGTCAGCCCGGTCCGGCCCGTTCCTGCTCCCCGCACCAAGCCAGTGGTGGGCGTCGTCAGTCCGGCACGGTCCGTGCCTGTTCCACCGGTGCCTGGTCCGGCACCGGTCAGCTGCTCCACACCGGAGCCAGAGCAATCCGCTCCACCAGTGTCCAGTCCAGCTCCGGCCAGCGGGGCCAGACCAGACCAGGGGCGCTACGGGGGGGTAGAGAGTGAGTGGTGGTCACGCCCGGAGCCGGATCCGCCTCCGAGGCGGAATGCCCACCCGGCCCCTACCCTCTTGTGTTTGGTTGGCGCGGTCGCAGTCCGCGCCTTTGGGGGGGGGTACTGTCACGCCCTGGCTCTGGGGACTCTTATATGTTGAGCCAGGGTGTGTAGGTTTCATTGTTTAGTTTTCTAGGTTTGTGTTCTAGTTTGTGTATTTCTATGTTGGCCAGGGTGGGTCCCAATCAGAGACAGCTGTAGCTTGTTATCTCTGATTGGGGACCATACTTAGGCAGCCTGTTTGGCACTGTTATTTGGTGGGATCTTGTTCCGTTAAGGTTTTGTGTTCAACCCAGGACTTCACGTATCGTTTGTTTTGGTTCGTGTTGTGTACTGCAATAAAAGAATGTACGCATATCACGCTGCGCCTTGGTCCGCTTCATCTAACGACGATCGTGACAATAGGTATTATACAAGCAGGCTATTATATTGCAGCAAACACATCATTACAATTGGAACTTAAATTTGGCCAAAGAAAATGGCTCAACAGAATGAAATAAAACAATTGCAAACTGGTTTAAACCTTTACAAAAGTTTTGAACAGGCTACAGTGTCTTGCGAAAGTATTCACCCCCCTTGTCATTTTTCCTTTTTTGTGTCCTTACAACCTGATTTTTTGGGTGTTTGTATCATTTGCTTTACACAACATGCCTACCACTTTGAAGATGCAAAATATTTTTGATTGTGAACCAAACAAGAAATAAGACAAAAAAACTGAAAACTTGAGCGTGCATAACTATTCACCCCACCAAAGTCAATACTTTGTAGAACCACCTTTTGCAGCAATTACAGCTGCAAGTCTCTTGGGGTATGTCTCTATAAGCTTGGCACATCTAGCCACTGGGATTTTTGCCCATTCTTCAAGGCAAAACTGCTCCAGCTCCTTCAAGTTGGATGGGTTCCGCTGTTGTACAGCAATCGTTAAGTCATACCACAGATTCTCAATTGGATTTGAGGTCTGGGCTTTGACTAGGCCATTCCAAGACATTTAAATGTTTCCCTTAAACCACTCAAGTGGTGCTCTAGCAGTATGCTTAGGGTCATTGTCCTGCTGGAAGGTAAATCTCCGTCCCAGTCTCAAATCTCTGGAAGACTGAAACAGGTTTCCCTCAAGAATTTCCCTGTATTTAGCGACATCCATCAATCTTTAAATTCTGACCAGTTTCCCAGTCCCTGCCGATGAAAAACATCCCCAAAGCATGCTGCTGCCACCACCATGCTTCACTGTGGGGATGGTGTTCTCAGGGTGATGAGAGGTGTTGGGTTTGCGCCAGACATAGCGTTTTCCTTGATGGCTAAAAAGCTCAATTTAATCTCATCTGACCAGAGTACCTTCTTCCATATGTTTGGGGAGTCTCCCACATGCCTTTTGGCGAACACCAAACGTGTTTGCTTATTTGTTTCTTTAAGCAATGGCTTTTTTTCTGTCCACTCTTCCATAAAGCCCAGCTCTGTGGAGTGTACGACTTAAAGTGGTCCTATGGACAGATACTCCAATCTCCGCTGTGGAGCTTTGCAGCTCCTTCAGGGTTATCTTTGGTCTTTTTGTTGCCTCTCTGATTAATGCCCTCCTTGCCTGGTCCGTGAGTTTTGGTGGGCGGCCCTCTCTTGGCAGGTTTGTTGTGGTGCCATATTCTTATTTTTTTTTTATTATGGATTTTATGGTGCTCCGTGGGATGTTCAACGTTTCTGATATTTTTTTATAACACAATCCTGATCTGTACTTCTCCACAACTTTGTCCCTGGCCTGTTTGGAGAGCTCCTTGGTCTTCATGGTGCCGCTTGCTTGGTGGTGTTGCAGACTCTTGGGCCTCCAGAACAGGCGTATATATACTGAGATCATGTGACAGATCATGTGACACTTAGATTGCACACAGGTGGACGTTACTTAACTAATTATGTGACTTCTGGTAATTGGTTGCACCAGATCTTATTTAGGGGCTTCATAGCAAAGGGTGTGAATACATATGCACGCAACACTTCTGTTATTTATTTTTTAGAATTTTTAAACTAGCCTAAATATGGAACACACAATTAAAATGTTTCAACCAAATAAAATAAAAAATCAGGTTTTGCATATTTAAAAAACTGCTTTTGATAAATAGGCTTACAATATTATCAATGATATACAATAATAATAATGATAAAACAAATTATTATAAATAAATGTAAGTTCCAAAATTGCATCCTACCTGAATAGGGAGTTTCACAGTAGCCTGCATTTGGCCATGCCAACGTTCTTCTCATCTTCCACTGCAATATTTAAATTTATACTGAACAAAAATAGAAACGCAACATGCAACAATTTCAACGATTTTACTGAGTTACAGTTCATGTAAGGAAATCAGTCAATTGAAATAAATAAATTAGGCCCTAATCTGTGGATTTCACATGACTGGGCAGGAGCGCATGGGGAGCCAGGGCCAGCCAATCAGAATGAATTTTTCCCCCAAAAAGAGCTTTATTAAAGACAGAAGTATTCCTCAGTTTCATCAGCTGTCCGGGTGGCTGCTCTCAGACTATCCCGCTGTGATGAGGTGTGAATGACGGAGTCAGGCGCAGGAGGTAAAACACCGAAATCAAGAGTTTATTCAGTGTACAATAATGTAGCGCATATAGCGACAGAACGAAACTAGCACAAGGGAAAATCAACCTTGGCTGCATACAAGTAAAGAGTAGCTCAACCGAGCTACTTACTCTCACAACGAACAATCACTCACAAAGGACAAGGGGGCAGAGGGAACACTTATACACAGACTAATGAGGGAATGCAGGATGGACCGGACAGAGTATGCCGGCGCCCCCTCGATGTCCAAAGGAGGTGGAGGGACCTCCCGCACCTCAGACTCCTGGAGCGGACCAGCCACCACCGGCCTGAGGAGAGACACATGAAACGAGGGGTTAATACGGTAATCAGGGGGGAGAAATAACCTATATGTGACCTCGTTGATTCTCCTCAGGACTTTGAACGGCCCTACAAACTGCGGGCTCAGCTTCCAGCAGGGCAGGCGGAGGGGCAGATTCCGGGTCGAGAGCCAGACCCGATCCCCCGGTAGAAAGACGGGGGCCTCACTGCGGTGATGGTCAGCATTGGCCTTCTGACAACGCACGGAGCGTTGGAGGTGAACATGGGCAGCGTTCCACGTCTCCTCCGCGCCGAAACCTGTCAACCACCGCAGGAGCTTTGGTCTGGCTCTGGTGCCACGGTGCCAGAACCGGTTGATAACCTAAAGCACACTGAAATGGCGTTAGGTTCGTAGAGGAGTGGCGGAGAGAGTTCTGGGAATATTCTGCCGATGGCAGGAACACCGACCACTCCCCCGGCCGGTCCTGGCAATAGGACCTCAGGAACCTACCCACATCCTGATTAACCTGTTCCACCTGCCCATTACTCTCAGGGTGGAACCCAAGGGTCAGGCTGACCGAGACTCCCAGATGTTCCATGAACGCCTTCCAGACTTTTGATGTGAACTGGGGACCTCGGTCAGACACTATATCCTCTGGTACCCCGTAGTGCCGGAAGACGTGTGTAAACAGGGCCTCTGCAGTTTTCAGAGCCGTGGGGAGACCAGGCAGAGGAAGGAGGCGGCAGGCCTTCGAAAAGCGGTCCACAACGACCAGGATGGTGGTGTTCCCTTGAGAGAGAGGCAGATCAGTTAAAAAATCAACACTCAAATGAGACCATGGTCGTTGTGGAACTGGTAAAGGTTTTAACTTACCCGCTGGGAGGTGCCTGGGTGCCTTACTCTGGGCGCACACTGAGCAGGAGGAAACATACACCCTCACGTCCTTAGCCAAGGTAGGCCACCAGTACTTTTTGGTCAGGCAGCGCACTGTACGACCGATACCTGGGTGACCAGAGGAGGGTGACGTGTGTGCCCAGTAGATCAGACGATCACGGATAAGCGCAGGCACGTACTGCAGCCCAGATGGACACTGCGGTGGAGATGGATCTGTGCGTAATGCCTGCGCTATATCGGCGTCCATCGTCCATACTACCGGCGCCACAATGCAGGAGTCTGGCAGTATGGGGGTATTGTCTCTGGGCCTCTCCTCTGTATCATACAGCCGAGACAGTGCGTCTGCCTTCACGTTCTTTGTACCCAGAATGTATGACAGTGTGAAATCAAACCGGGTGAAGAATACCTGGCCTGGCGAGGGTTCAACATCCTCGCTGCCCGGATGTACTCCAGGTTACGGTGGTCCGTCCAGACGAGTAATGGGTGTTTCGCCCCCTCGAGTCAAAGTCTCCACATTGTCAGAGCTCGGACAACAGCCAACAGCTCCCGATCACCAACGCCGTAGTTCTGCTCCGCCGGGCTGAGCTTCTTTGAGAAGAATGCACAGGGGCGGAATTTGGGTGGCGTGCCCGAGCATTGAGACAGGACTGCTCCCATCTCAACCTCGGATGCATCCAGCTCCACTACGAACGGTAGTGATGGATCGGGGCAGAGGTGAACAGTTCCCTCAGGTTACTGAAGGCCCTGTCAGCCTCAGCAGACCAGCGGAGCCGGGATGGCCCACCCTTCAACAGAGATGTAATGGGCGCTGCGACCTTGCCAAAGCCCCGGATAAACCTTCGATAATAGTTGGCGAAGCCAAGGAAGTGCTGCACCTCCTTTACCGTGGTTGGAGTTGGCCAATTACGCACGGCTGCAATTCGGTCACCCTCCATCTCCACACCTGTGGTAGAAATGCAGTATCCGAGGAAGGAGACAGACTGCTGGAAAAACATACACTTTTCTGCCTTACCATAAAGTTGGGCCAGTTCTTTGCGAACCAAGGACACATGCTCGGCACGCGTAGCGGAATACACCAAGATGTTGTTGATGTAGACCACTACACCACGACCACACATGTCCCGAAACACCTAATTCACAAAGGACTGGAAGACTGAGGGAGCATTCATCAAACCATAGGGCATCACCAGGTATTCATAATGCCCCGTGGTTGTGCTGAATGCTGTCTTCCACTCATCTCCCTCTCGGATACGCACCAGGTTGTACGCACTCCTGAGATCTAATTTAGTGAAGAAGCGCGCTCCATGCAATGACTCAACCACTGACGGAATGAGGGGGAGAGGATAACTAAATCTAATCGTCTCCTTGTTCAGTGGTCGATAGTCAATGCACGGGCGCAGACCACCGTCTTTTCATCTTCACAAAAAAGAAACTCGAGGAGGCGGGTGAAGTAGAGGGACGTATGTACCCCTGGCGCAGGGACTTGGTGATGTATGTCTCCATAGCCTCCGTCTCCGCCTGCGACAGGGGATACACATGACTCCTGGGAGGTACAGCATCTACCCAAAGGTTTATTGCGTAATCCCCCGCCCGATGAGGTGGTAATTTAGTCGCTTTATTTTTAGAGAAGAATGGTGCCAGATCATGGTATTTGGGGGGAATGCGCACGGTGGAGGCACCGTCTGGACTTTCAACCGTGGTTGCACCAACGGAAACACCCATACACCTACCCTGACACTCTCGCGACCACCCCGTGAGAACCCTCTGCGGCCATGAGAAAGTGGGGTTGTGGAGTGCTAGCCATGGAATACCTAACACCACAAGGAAAGCAGGAGACTCAATGATGGAAAAAGTGACCTGCTCACAATGCGTCTCCTGTGTGATCAAGGTGACTGGTACCATGATTTCCTTTATCAACCCGGACCCTAATGGTCGACTATCAAGTGCTCTGATGGGGCGTGGAATGGATAGGGGAACTAATGAAATGCCCTGGCGGCGTGCAAAAGTTTTGTCCATAAAGTTCCCAGCTGCGCCTGAATCGACTAGCGCCTTACACTGGGGAACTCTCATGTGATCAGGGAAGTATATGGGTATAGTACAGTGCTTAGCTGAGGGCTCTGAACAAGAGTGGGAGCTCAATACCTGGGGTGATGCGAGAGTGCCCTGCCGGCCGCCTCCTGACCCAAAAGAGCGCTGATGACAACGTGTGGTGGAATGTCCCTTTGTGCCATCCGAGTGGCACTGGCGCTGTCGTCCTCCACTCTCTCAGTGCGCAGTACCACCCAGCTCCATGAGCTCTGGATCCGCGTTGGTCGGGCGGGAACTGGCAGACCTCCTCCAGGACATCCTCTGGTTGCCAGCAGGTTATCCAGATGAATGGCCATGTTCACCAGTTCGGTAAAAGACAAAACTGGTGTCACGGCAGGCTAGCTCCCGTCGGACGTACTCCCGTAGATGGCACTGGAACTGGTTGATCAGGGCCTGCTCGTTCCACCCGGACCCTGCTGCCAGGATCCGGAACTCCAGCGCAAACTCCTGTACTGTCCTCGTCCCCTGCCTCAAGTGGACCAGCTGCTCATCCGCCTCTCGACCCTCGGGCGGGTGATCGAAAACCGCCCGAAATAGGCGGGCGAACTCCCTGTAGTCCTCCAACGCGACTCCTCCTTCTCTCCAAACCACGTTGGCCCACTCCAGGGCTTTCCCCGAGAGGCAGGAAATGAGGACGGACACCTGCTCTCGATCTGATGGCACCGGCCTGACACTGGAGCAGTACAGCTCCAGTTGGAGAAGGAATCCCTGACATAGAGCCGGCGTCCCATCGAATGCCCGAGGTCAGGATATCTGGATCCCTCCGGGTGCTGTGATGTACTGTAGGTGGCTGGATCCGGTTGGCCAGCTAGTCTCGATAGATTGGTTCCTCTTCCCTCGAGGCGTTGGAAGACCTGAAGAACCCGATCCATCGCTTCCCCCAAGCTGGCCAGCATTGTGGAATGCTCCTGGACCCTTGCCACGATTCCAGGTGTGCGCTCTTCTCCCGCTGACTCCATAGCTGGTGTGTGATTCTGTGATGAGGTGTGAATGACGGAGTCAGGCGCAGGAGGTAAAACACAGAAATCAAGAGTTTATTCAGTGTAAAATAATGTAGCGCATATAGCAACAGAACGAAACTAGCACAATAGAAAATCAACCTTGGCTGCATACAAGTAAAGAGTAGCTCAACCGAGCTACTCACTCTCACAACGAACAATCACTCACAAAGGACAAGGGCGCAGAGGGAACACTTATACACAGACTAATGAGGGAATGAGTACCAGGTGTGTGTGATTGACAAGACCAGACAAATGGAGTGATGATAAATGGAGCGGTAGTGGCTAGTAAGCCGGTGACGACGAATGCCGAATGCCGAAACCTGCCCGAGCAAGGAGGAGGGGCAGCCTCGGCTGAATTCGTGACACCCGCAGGTGAAGAAGTCGGATGTGGAGGTCCTGGGCTGGCGTGGTTACACGTGGTCTGCGGTTGTGAGGCCGGTTGGACGTACTGCCAAATTCTCTAAAACTATGTTCAAGGTGGCTTATGGTAGATAAATTAACATTCAATTCTCTGGCAACAACTCTGGTGCACATTCTTGCAGTCAGCATGCCAATTGCACGCTCCCTCAAAGCTTGAGACATCTCTGGCATTGTATTGTGTGACAACACTGCACATTTTAGAGTGGCCTTTCATTGTCCCCATACCAAGTTGCATCTGTGTAATGATTATGCTGTTTAATCAGCTTCTTGACATGCCACACCTGTCAGGTGGATGGATTATCTTGACAAAGGAGAAATGCTCACTAACAGGGATGTAAGCAAATTTGTGCACACAATTTGAGAGAAATAAGCTTTTTGTGTGTATGGAAAATTGCGTCTATTTTTGTTCAGTATACATTAAATTCCCCTTGTAGGCTTTTAACTATGGGCATACTCTTTTTCCTCTAACTTTTGTTTTATTTCAATGAAAAAGGCCTCCATCTTCGCAATCAACAGTAGCCTAGTCCAATGCTCCTCTGTTGCTATCTCTCCTCAGCAGCAGGCACAGGTGCAGGCAAGGCATGAGAGAATGATGATGAAGTGCGAATTCGGTGTGTAGGATATGATATATACCTTCTCCTGGACCATCCGGCTCGGCCAAAAGCCGCAATTACCGGCTAAGGGAAACCCTGGCGCATTTTCCCATCAGAGTGTTTCCATCAAATTGAATTGTTGCAGATAAAAGTACTTGCGTAAATACGTATTGCACAAAAAAAATAACTTTTGAGGTAAAATTCCCATGTATTGAATAAAAAATACAAGTTAAATGGCTTTCCATCTCAATTTCAACTCTAGGCTTAATGATGGTTTTGTCATCAAAAAGAAAGTAGGTATAGAAAATGTGCCCACTCTGGTATTGGCATGTGCGCTGTAGCCAACAGCTTGCAGATACAGTGCAGGTATAGCCTACTACATGATGAGATTATTATGGACAAAAGTGTGAGATTCTTTTTATTTGTGAAATGGCAGCCAAGCATCGATCCTCATATCATATCACATCATATCATCATAAGACCCTCCATATTTATTGAAAGAAGCATCGACCTCATCACTGTGCACTTTCACCACCCTATGAAGTTCATCATAATTTATTTAATCTGTAGCCTAATAAACTGCATGCTTTCCCATGTTGTCGTGACATTTTTATCCGACATTTAGGCTACTTAACTGCATAAAAAGGTTTGATGGAAACTTTGTTAATGTCAAGCTATTTTGAGGATGGAATACATTTTGGATGAACGTGCACATGGCTACAGGAGACTTTTGAATTAGCCTAATCAGATTAAAATGTTGTGACTGGTTATGTTTATGCCACATATAAAAGGTAATGCATTTTAAAAGTTAAATGATACATATTTAGGCTATATTGAAGTGTCAGGTTCTAGGTGCGCAAGGAATAGTCACTCGGATTGGAGAGGAGGCAGAGCAAGTGTTAAGATGAATAACGGGGCCTGCCACAAGCATTTGTGGCCACATTATTATAGGACGACTTGGGAGAATTATGATCTGCAACAGACAGCGCATTCAGTATAAGAAGTAAAAATACAGCCAGACTGGCCTGCTACTGTGCCTTTCTAGACCTTATAAACTGTCGAGAGTAAACCCACAACTGATCCAAATCGAATGAAACATTCAAATCACAGGGCTTTTGCGCCATTATTCAAATTACATTTTCACTGCAGCCTAGAGTAGAATTTTGTACTCACTCGAAAACAATAATGCAATTCTTCATTGCATTGTGGTGTTGTAGGCTACTATAGTCAGTGGGATAACTGTATTGTCCCTAAACAAGATCAATAGGGGAGCTTTTTGAGCTGTGTGTTTCATGTCTTCACTGTTCTTTCATGCGCAGTGACGCACCTGGCCTGTCCGCTCCCTATCAGCTATTCCTATTTGTTGTTGTCGATTCATATTGAAAATTGATGCAGCTTTCAATGATTTATATGTAGTATGATTGCTAGTTAGCCTATTGCAGATCTGGACAAACGATCCACCTATCACTATTGTCACTATGAATGGTGGATAGAGGGCAGGATAGACCGTTAGACTGGTAGACTAAACTGATCTGTGGTATAATAAAAGTTTGCACATGGGGAAAGCGTAGTGCATAAGGGATATACCAAAACACCTTGGTATAGGGAGGCACATGCAAGAAGATGAGGAAATTTGGCTAGGATGGAAGAAATTATATAGTAAAATCAGAAAAGAGTGAATGCTAACCAGGAAAGAAAAGCACTACCCTCCCCTGTGCTAGTAACATGATTGATAGTGAAATGTCATTATTGATTGCTGTTTGACGGTTGTAACACTTACCTGATCCTCCTTGATATTTCATCCTGAGTAAAAAATGAAACGTCACAATTGGTGTATATCTTTTTAGTATGCATTCACCATCACATGTACTTGAAATGATATTGTGAAATTCATATTCATTAATCCTATTAAAATTATGAAATTATTCCAATGTCTCAAGAGTACCATTTTCCTCTTTAAGAAATGTAGCACATTGACCTTAGATTGGCTGCACCAGAATGGATGTACTTGACACCAGTGCACCATAGGATACTAGAGCAATAACTATT
This sequence comes from Coregonus clupeaformis, assembly GCF_020615455.1. Lineage (NCBI taxonomy): Eukaryota > Metazoa > Chordata > Actinopteri > Salmoniformes > Salmonidae > Coregonus > Coregonus clupeaformis. The sequence goes on along the minus strand of NC_059216.1, from coordinate 33,132,243 downwards.
GATGGACTTTGTCTCATGCGAATTCATGTTAGATATAAATTATGCAGATTAACAATGTGAAATATTGTTGCCCTATTATGTGGTCTGAATGTAGTGAAAAGTGGATATTTTATTCTGTCAAATTAAAAACTGGAAGTCCTGCAGCTTGCGCAGTCAGCATATTACAGCTGTGAGAGTGTATTGAAGTATTTTGGAATGCTAATGTTGAGTGTACCAACTGAGATTTAAATCAACATGGTAATGTTTTCACTGATTGGACATAAAGGAAGATATTTCCTACATGAGTCCTTGTTTTGTTATCCAACATATCTTGTCCTTTCTGTCATCCTGTGAACCCCGTTCATTGCTGCTTGCAGCTACATTTAATTTTCTTGCTGCTTGTATCTCTCAGGTTTTGATATGATAGTGAAAATAGCAGTGGTATTCTATGGACCTCTGTATGGAATCCCAATGCTCACTAAGTATGCGGCCTTACATTGTAGTCTGAAATGTGGGGCTCCTTTCTGAGTGCCTTCTCAAAAAGTAGTGTTTAAAATACTCATACAACTGTTCTTATACCACAGTTACAAAGGCAAGATATTGTCATATCTTATCATTATTGCTAAAATGGAAGAAACTAATTGAACACGACTGGTTTTAATTTGTTCCCACTGCGCGCACACACACACACACACGCACACACACACATACACATATACACAGACACACACACTCTCCTCCCTCATCTGTGTGCTGCTTCAGTGGTGATTTTCCCAGCGAGTTGCAGTGAGTGGTGACCATATGTCTCCCAGTGGAGCGCGTGTGTGTGTGCGTGTGTCTCCCAGTGTAGCGTGTGAGAGGAGGGGAAACTCAAGCAGGTGTTCAGATGCCCACTTTCCCTGCTCAGATGAGGGGAAAACATCATTAGTCAAATAAAGATCTGACCGTGAGCAAGGAGAAAAAAATACAGTCTGTGAGAACTAGCTCCTCATCCAACATCTGTGGCCCTCTGTAGCAGAGCCTCAGAGACTGATCGCACCAGGTTGACTGTCGGTTCGCTCAGCATCTAGAATATGCCTGGGGATTTCCATTGAGTAGCTATAGCTATAAATAAAAATGCACACATGTATACTGTTTCACTACCACAATCTTGTCAGTATTAATCTGTGGATGTCCATCACCCATTTCATTTTTAGTCATTTAGCAGACACTCTTATCCAGAGCAATTTACAGGAGCAATTAGAGTTAAGTGCCTTGATAAAGGGCACATCGACAGATTTTTCACCTAGTCGGCTCGGGGATTAGAACCAGCAACCTTTCGGTTACTGGCACAACGCTCTTAACCACTAAGCTACCTGCCGCCCATATCGTATGATATGTTAAGAATTCCAATTTGCTTTATATGTTATGAATTTGCAAAACATGATATGTTACAAATTCTAGCTAGGTGTCTAACGTTAACTAGCTGGCTAACTTTAGCTAGGCTAGGTGTTAGGATTAGGGGTTAGGGTTAAGGTTAGGGTTAAGTTTAGGAGTTAGGTTAAAGAGTTAAGGTTAGGGTTAGGGGAGGGGTTAGCAAAAAGAGTTAGGGTTAGGGGAAGAGTTAGCTAAAAGGGTTAGGGTTAGGGTTAGGGGAAGGGTTAGATAACATTTCTAAGTAGTTACAAAATAGAAAAAAAGTAGTAAGTCGTTAAAGTTGCTAATTAGGTAAAATACTAAAGTTGTCCATGATGAGATTTGAACTCACAACCTTTGAGTTGCTAGACGTTAGCGTTATCCATCCACCTCGACCAACCACCCACCTTTTATTTTTGCCTTAAGTAACCATCTGTATTATATAACCATTCCAAACGTAAAATATCATATTAATTTGAGGATAGCGTTTACATTTACTATGTTACGTCTAGTCTATGAGACCAGGTTGTATAACTATCGTTCAGACTGCTTGATCTGGGAAGCTACAATGTTAAGATACATAGCTCCCATGATTTCTGAGCATCCTTGGCCAGAGGCAGAGATGGGATGGAAAGCTTTTACGACCGGTCCCTCTTCATAATATACGGCAGCATCTGCAGAATGACACATAGGATTACACATTGCTTATGCGCTGATGAAATAACACGTAATGTTTGTGGGTGAGTCAGTCGCATATACAGTTGAAGTAGGAGGTTTACATACACCTTAGCCAAATACATTTAAACTCAGTTTTTCACAATTCCTGACATTTAATCCTAGTAAAAATTCCCTGTCTTAGGTCAGTTAGGATCACCACTTTATTTTAAGAATGTGAAATGTCAGAATAATAGTAGAGATAATTATTTATTTCAGCTTTTATTTCTTTCATCACATTCACAGTTGGTCAGAAGTTTCACTAGTATTTGGTAGCATTGCCTTTAAATTGTTTAAATTGGGTCAAACGTTTCGGGTAGCCTTCCACAAGCTTCCCACAATAAGTTGGGTGAATTTTGGCACATTCCTCCTGACAGAGCTGGTGTAACTGAGTCAGGTTTGTAGGCCTCCTGCTCGCACACTCTTTTTCAGTTCTGCCCACACATTTTCTATAGGATTGAGGTCAGGGCTTTGTGATGGCCACTCCAATACCTTGACTTTGTTGTCCTTAAGCCATTTTGCCACAACTTTGGAAGTATGCTTGGGGTCATTGTTCATTTGGAAGACCCATTTGCGACCAAGCTTTAACTTCCTGAATGATGTCTTGAGATGTTGCTTCAATATATCCACATAATCTTCCTTTCTCATGATGCCATCTATTTTGTGAAGTGCTCTAGTCCCTCCTGCAGCAAAGCACCCCTACAGCATGATGCTGCCACCCCCGTGCTTCACGGTTGGGATGGTGTTCTTCGGCTTGCAAGCCACCCCCTTTTTCCTCCAAACATAACGATGGTCATTATGGCCAAACAGTTCTATTTTTGTTTCATCAGACAAGAGGACATTTTTCCAAAAAGTACAATCTTTGTCTCCATGTGCAGTTGCAAACCGTAGTCTGGCATTTTTATGGCGGTTTTGGAGCAGTGGCGTCTTCCTTGCTGTGTGGCCTTTCAGGTTATGTCGATATAGGACTCGTTTTACTGTGGATATAGATACTTTTGTACCTGTTTCCTCCAGCATCTTCCCAAGGTCCTTTGCTGTTGTTCTTGGATTGATTTGCACTTTTCGCACGAAAGTACATTCATCTCTAGGAGACAGAACGTGTCCTGAGCGGTATGACGGCTGCGTGGTCCCATGGTGTTTATATTTGTGTACTATTGTTTGTACAGATGAACGTGGTACCTTCAGGCATTTGGAAATTGCTCCCAAGGATGAACCAGACTTGTGGAGGTCTACAATTTATTTTCTGAGGTCTTGGCTGATTTCTTTTGATTTTCCCATGATGTCAAGCAAAGAGGCACTGAGTTTGAAGGTAGGCCTTTGAAATACATCCACAGGTACACCTCCAATTGACTCAAATGATGTCAATTAGCCTATCAGAAGCTTCTATAGCCATGACATCATTTTCCTGAACTTTCCAAGCTGTTTAAAGGCAGTCAACTTAGTCTATGTAAACTTCTGACCAACTGTGCAATAATCTGTCTGTAAACAATTGTTGGAAAAATTACTTGTGTCATGCACAAAGTAGATGTCCTAACCGACTTGCCAAAACGATAGTTTGTTAACAAGAAATTTGTGGAGTGGTTTAATGACTCTAACCTAAGTGTATGTAAATTTCCAACTTCAACTGTATCCCTGCAACATGGCAGCCAATGCATTTGGAGTCTGTCTGAGACAATAACGCTGAATGTACCACAAAAGTTTTGAACATTTCCAGGGTGCCATCTTAGGTAGTGAACGGTCGGGCGGGGAGAACAGGCCTTTGGCACTGTGAAAATGCCAGCACCTTTCAGCCATTTGATGGCATAGAAAGAGGGCCCCCTACGGTTGTCAAATGTTTTGGATGGCTTATCTGGTGGTTATTATTCAGACCTTGGCAAAATGGCTTTTATATTACTTTGAGGCTAAAGGAGCTTTTATGTTCTGGGGTGTTAGAAAGGTTTTTTATTTGGCGAAACACTCAAGGAAAGGAAATCTGAAATAACACACAGTAAAACCTTTCTGTTGCCTGCATATGTCTCTAACTCTTTTATGCTTTTATGGATGTGGCCTGATGCAATATACCATGAAGATTACATATTGATATGATGAGGACTAGGTCTTTTCTTCACCTACAACTAAAAAAAAAAATGTATAATTGTTAACTTGAAAACCACAAAGAGTAGCTCTCTCAAAAGACAGTGCCATACACACGCAGCTTTATGTCAAAGCAGATTTGTATTCATAGCATTGATATTGAGGAGCGCGCTGTATTGTTCTTCTCTTAAAGAACTTTTCTTCAGAGCGCCTTCCCTTCCCTCCCTGGCTCCCGCGTTACTATCAGTATCAGTGCAGGCTTTGACAATTTGTAAGTCATTTTGACATTCCTAGCATGTACACACCAACGGAGAACAGGGAGACAAAGAGGAACAAGTAATGAAGCGCCAGGTGCAGCCGTTTGATTGGGCTACCACTGGAGCTCAGCTCCTACATCGGGGCCAGCTGCTGCTTCGGCCCAACTTTGAGAAATCCTTCCAACAAATCTCCTTCACCGTCACTTGAAGATTCACTTGTAGGCCTACTGGCACAGAAAAATAAATACGAAAGAAAGACGTGGTTTCTGAACACAAGGAGACACTTCTGGGACTTGTCATTACAACAAAACAGGTACAGCCATGTGAAACTCCCGAGCACTAACGTTTTTAATTAATGTTTGAGAAATTTGAAAATACAATGGGAAGAGGATGTGAAGAATGTGAGAAACTGGAAGGAAGACATAGGTTTTCAACAGTCCACCAATGTTTCACATAATAGGTCCATCTGTAGTAACTTTCTTCCACTGCTCTCTGATCCCTCTGAAATAAAACAAATGTGACTTTTTACATTTATCTGTTCTCAGTTCATGCAGAGATCTCTCTGTTAAACCCTGCTTTTTAGTTTATTGGTCCAGAACCTTGAAGAAGCAGAATAACCTGTGCGCTCTCGGATAGTAATAGTAGTTCATAAGGTAAGGTGTTCTTTGTACCTTTTCAGGGAAATGTTACATGTGGTGTACCTCTATTCTGGTGAAAGCAGAGAACATCAGTGAATGCAAATCTATTCTGCATAGGGATGTCTGCTTCACCACTGAAAAGGAGAGGTATTTACTATGAACCCCTTACCCACACAGATCTGACTGTCTCTTGTTGGATTTGCAAAAAGGTAATTTTGTCTTCTTTTACCCAACTTTTAACCTAAAGCCAGTGACATGGTGACATTTTTTTTTGATGTTACGCTGAATTCACTTTAGTTGACAACTCAACCAAATGTAAGTAAAAACTAGACGATTAACTGTCATCTGGGGGGGTTACAACTAAGCTATATGGCATTGTTTTAAGAAGGTCATACCAAGGATAATTTTGCTATTTCAATTGGAATTGTAAGACCCTTTGAAGTATATTAGCCCACACAAACACTTTGAATAATAGATTCACTACATGAAACAACAGAGAGTCCCCCCCAAAAAAATCAAAAGGCAGTTTGTTCTAAAGTTTCTGTCCTACAGTGGGGAAAGAAAGTATTTAGTCAGCCACCAATTGTGCAAGTTCTCCCAGTTAAAAAGATGAGAGAGGCCTGCAATTTTCATCATAGGTACACGTCAACTATGACAAACGAAATGAGAATTTTTTTTCCAGAAAATCACATTGTAGGATTTGTAATGAATTTATTTGCAAATTATGGTGGAAAATAAGTATTTGGTCAATAACAAAAGTTTCTCAATACTTTGTTATATACCCTTTGTTGGCAATGACACAGGTCAAACGTTTTCTGTAAGTCTTCACAAGGTTTTCACACACTGTTGCTGGTATTTTGGCCCATTCCTCCATGCAGATCTCCTCTAATCAAATCAAATCAAATCATCAAATCAAATTTTATTGGTCACATGCGCCGAATACAACAGGTGCAGACATTACAGTGAAATGCTTACTTACAGCCCTTAACCAACAGTGCATTTATTTTAAACAAAAAGTAAAAATAAAACAACAACAAAAAAAAGTGTTGAGAAAAAAAAAGAGCAGAAGTAAAATAAAGTGACAGTAGGGAGGCTATATATACAGGGGGGTACCGTTGCAGAGTCAATGTGCGGGGGCACCGGCTAGTTGAGGTAGTTGAGGTAATATGTACATGTGGGTAGAGTTAAAGTGACTATGCATAAATACTTAACAGAGTAGCAGCAGCGTAAAAAGAATGGGGTGGGGGGCAGTGCAAATAGTCCGGGTAGCCATGATTAGCTGTTCAGGAGTCTTATGGCTTGGGGGTAGAAGCTGTTGAGAAGTCTTTTGGACCTAGACTTGGCACTCCGGTACCGCTTGCCGTCGCGGTAGCAGAGAGAACAGTCTATGACTAGGGTGGCTGGAGTCTTTGACAATTTTGAGGGCCTTCCTCTGACACCGCCTGGTATAGAGGTCCTGGATGGCAGGAAGCTTTGCCCCAGTGATGTACTGGGCCGTACGCACTACCCTCTGTAGTGCCTTGCGGTCGGAGGCCAAGCAGTTGCCATACCAGGCGGTGATGCAACCAGTCAGGATGCTCTCGATGGTGCGGCTGTAGAATTTTTTGAGGATCTGAGGACCCATGCCAAATCTTTTTAGTCTCCTGAGGGGGAATAGGCTTTGTCGTGCCCTCTTCACGACTGTCTTGGTGTGTTTGGACCATGATAGTTCGTTGGTGATGTGGACACCAAGGAACTTGAAGCTCTCAACCTGTTCCACTACAGCCCCGTCGATGAGAATGGGGGCGTGCTCCTGTAGTCCACAATCATCTCCTTTGTCTTGGTCACGTTGAGGGAGAGGTTGTTGTCCTGGCACCACACGGCCAGATCTCTGACCTCCTCCCTATAGGCTGTCTCATCGTTGTCGGTGATCAGGCCTACCACTGTTGTGTCGTCGGCAAACTTAATGATGGTGTTGGAGTCGTGCCTGGCCATGCAGTCATGGGTGAACAGAGAGTACAGGAGGGGACTGAGCACGCACCCCTGAGGGGCCCCCGTGTTGAGGATCAGTGTGGCCGATGTGTTGTTACCTACCCTTACCACCTGGGGGCGGCCCGTCAGGAAGTCCAGGATCCAGTTGCAGAGGGAGGTGTTTAGTCCCAGGATCCTTAGCTTAGTGATGAGCTTAGAGGGCACTATGTTGTTGAATGCTGAGCTGTAGTCAATGAATAGCATTCTCACGTAGGTGTTCCTCTTGTCCAGGTGGGAAAGGGCAGTGTGGAGTGCAATAGAGATTGCATCATCTGTGGATCTGTTGGGGCGGTATGCAAATTGGAGTGGGTCTAGGGTTTCTGGGATAATGCTGTTGATGTGAGCCATGACCAGCCTTTCAAAGCACTTCATGGCTACAGACGTCAGTGCTACGGGTCGGTAGTCATTTAGGCAGGTTATCTTAGAGTCCTTGGGCACGGGGACTATGGTGGTCTGCTTGAAACATGTTGGTATTACAGACTCAGTCAGGGACATGTTGAAAATGTCAGTGAAGACACTTGCCAGTTGGTCAGCACATGCTCGGAGTACACGTCCTGGTAATCCGTCTGGCCCTGCGGCCTTGTGAATGTTGACCTGCTTAAAAGTCTTACTCACATCGGCTACGGAGAGCGTGATCACATAGTCATCCGGAACAGCTGGTGCTCTCATGCATGCTTCAGTGTTGCTTGCCTCGAAGCGAGCATAGAAGTGGTTTAGCTCGTCTGGTAGGCTTGTGTCACTGGGCAGCTCGCGGCTGTGCTTCCCTTTGTAGTCTGTAATAGTTTTCAAGCCCTGCCACATCCGACGAGCGTCAGAGCCAGTGTAGTACAATTCAATCTTAGACCTGTATTGACTCTTTGCCTGTTTGATGGTTCGTCGGAGGTCATAGCGGGATTTCTTATAAGCGTCCGGGTTAGAGTCCCGTTCCTTGAAAGCGGCAGCTCTACCCTTTAGCTCAGTGCGGATGTTTCCTGTAATCCATGGCTTCTGGTTGGGGTATGTACGTATGGTCACTGTGGGGACGACATCCTTGATGCACTTATTGATGAAGCCAGTGACTGATGTGGTGTACTCCTCAATGCTGTCTGAAGAATCCCGGAACATATTCCAGTCTGTGCTAGCAAAACACTTCCTGTAGCTTAGCATCTGCGTCATCTGACCACTTTTTTATTAACCGAGTCACTGGTGCTTCCTGCTTTAGTTTTTGCTTATAAGCAGGAATCAGGAGGATAGAGTTATGGTCAGATTTGCCAAATGGAGGGCGAGGGAGAGCTTTGTATGCGTCTCTGTGTGTGGAGTAAAGGTGGTCTAGAGTTTTTTTCCCTCTGGTTGCACATTTAACATGCTGGTAGAAATTAGGTAGAACGGATTTAAGTTTCCCTGCATTAAAGTCCCCGGCCACTAGGAGCGCTGCATCTGGATGAGTGTTTTCCTGTTGATTAATGGCCTTGTACAACTCATTCAGTGCAATCTTAATGCCAGCATTGGTTTGTGGTGGTAAATAGACAGCTATGAAAAATATAGATGAAAACTCTCTTGGTAAATAGTGTGGTCTACAGCTTATCATAAGATACTCTACCTCAGGCGAGCAAAACCTCGAGACTTCCTTAGTATTTGGTTTTGTGCACCAGCTGTTGTTTACAAATATACACAGACCGCCGCCCCTTGTCTTACCGGAGTCAGCCGTTCTGTCCTGCCGATGTAGCGTATAGCCTGCTAGCTGAATGTTATCATTGTCGTCGTTCAGCCACGACTCGGTGAAACATAATATATTACAGTTTTTAATGTGCCGTTGGTAGGATAAAAGTAATCTTAAATCGTCCACTTTATTTTCAAAAGATTGAACGTTGGCTAATAGGATTGATGGAAGAGGCAGTTTACTCGCTCGCCGTCGGATCCTTACAAGGCACCCCGATCTGCGTCCACGATATCTCCGTCTCTTCTTCACGCGAATGACGGGGATTTGGGCCTTGTCGGGTGTCTGTATGATATCCTTCGCGGCCGCCTCGTTGAAGAAAAAATCTTCGTCCAATACGAGGTGAGTAATCGCTGTCCTGATATCCAGAAGCTCTTTTTGGTTATAAGAGACGATGGCAGAAACATTATGTACAAAATAAATTACAAATAACGCGGAAAAACACACATAATAGTACAATTGGTTAGAGGGCTGTAAAACGGCAGCCATCTTCTCCGGCGCTTCTCTTCTCCCCCTCTAGAGCAGTGATGTTTTGGGGCTGTCGCTGGGCAACACGGACTTTCAACTCCCTCCAAAGATTTTCTATGGGGTTGAGATCTGGAGACTGGCTAGGCCACTCCAGGACCTTGAAATGCTTCTTACGAAGCCACTCCTTCGTTGCCCGGGCGGTGTGTTTGGGATCATTGTCATGCTGAAAGACCAAGCCACGTTTCATCTTCAATGCCCTTGCTGATGGAAGGAGGTTTTCACTCAAAATCTCACGATACATGGCCCCATTCATTCTTTCCTTTACACGGATCAGTCGTCCTGGTCCCTTTGCAGAATAACAGCCCCAAAGCATGATGTTTCCACCCCCATGCGTCACAGTAGGTATGGTGTTCTTTGGATGCAACTCAGCATTCTTTGTCCTCCAAACACGACGAGTTGAGTTTTTACCAAAAAGTTATATTTTGGTTTCATCTGACCATATGACATTCTCCCAATCCTCTTCTGGATCATCCAAATGCACTCTAGCAAATTTCAGACGGGCCTGGACATGTACTGGCTTTAAGCAGGGGGACACGTCTCGCACTGCAGGATTTGAGTCCCTGGCGGCGTAGTGTGTTACTGATGGTAGGCTTTGTTACTTTGGTCCCAGCTCTCTGCAGGTCATTCACTAGGTCCCCCTGTGTGGTTCTGGGATTTTTGCTCACCGTTCTTGTGATCATTATGACCCCACGGGGTGAGATCTTGCGTGGAGCCCCAGATCGAGGGAGATTATCAGTGGTCTTGTATGTCTTCCATTTCCTAATAATTGCTCCCACAGTTGATTTCTTCAAACCAAGCTGCTTACCTATTGCAGATTCAGTCTTCCCAGCCTGGTGCAGGTCTACAATTTTGTTTCTGGTGTCCTTTGACAGCTCTTTGGTCTTGGCCATAGTGGAGTTTGGAGTGTGACTGTTTGAGGTTGTGGACAGGTGTCTTTTATACTGATAACAAGTTCAAACAGGTGCCATTAATACAGGTAACGAGTGGAGGACAGAGGAGCCTCTTAAATAAGAAGTTACAGGTCTGTGAGAGCCAGAAATCTTGCATGTTTGTAGGTGACCAAATACTTATTTTCCACCATAATTTGCAAATAAATTTATAAAAAATCCTACAATGTGATTTTCTGGATTTTTTTTCTTCTCAATTTGTCTGTCATAGTTGACGTGTACCTATAATGAAAATTACAGGCCTCTCTCATCTTTTTAAGTGGGAGAACTTGCACAATTGGTGGCTGACTAAATACTTTTTTTCCCCACTGTATATCTGAGAGATATAAGAAAGATCAGGAAACATTTGTTATTTTTTTTCTACATCATTAAACAGTCTCCATATATACTTCCATACATTTTTTAAACTGGTACCGGGGGACTTTCAGACAAGTCTTGTGAGGCCTGTGGGCGTCCTAGAGCAAAACATGTACGTGTCTGGAGAGTCTCATCTTTCCATAGAGGGGTCATAATAGTTTGTAGGCCAAACTGTTCTGACTCTACCGGGATGTCTCATGGTCTGACAAACACCGCTCTAGCCCTGTCACCTTTTTAAAAAAATTAAGAAAAAATATATATATTTGTCACATGCGCCGAATACAACAGGTGTAGACCTTACCGTGAAATGCTTACTTACAAGTCCTTAACCAACAATGCAGTTTTAAGAAAAAATAAGAGTTAAGAAAATATTTACTAAATAAACTAAATTAAATAAAAAGTAACACAATAAAATAACAATAACGAGGCTATATACAAGGGGTACCGGCACTGAGTCAATGTGCGGGGGTACAGGTTAGTCGAGGTAATTGAGGTAATATGTATATGTAGGTAGAGGTAAAGTGACTATGCATAGATAATAAACAGCGAGTAACAGCTACATAAAAAAGGTGGGGTCAATGCAAATTGTCCGGGTGGCCTTTTGATTAACTGTTCAGCAGTCTTATGGATCGGGGTAGAAGCTGTTAAGGAGCCTTTTGGACCTAGACTTGGTGCTCCGGTGCCGCTTGCCATGAGGTAGCAGAGAGAACAGTCTATGACTAGGGTGGCTGGAGTCTTTGACAATTTTTAGGGCCTTCCTCTGACACCGCCTGGTATAGAGGTCCTGGATGACAGGTAGCTTGGCCCAAGTGATGTACTGGGCCGTACGCACTACCCTCTGTAGCGCCTTGCGGTCGGATGCCAAGCAGTTGCCATACCAGGTGGTGATGCAACCAGTCAGGATGCTCTCAATGGTGCAGCTGTTGAACTTTTTGAGGATCTGAGGACCCATGCCAAAGGGGGAAGAGGGAGAATAGGCTTTGTCGTCCCCTCTTCACGACTGTCTTGGTGTATTTGGACCACGATAGGTTGTTGGTGATGTGGACACCAAAGAACATGAAGTTCTCGACCTGCTCCACCACAGCCCTGTCGATTTGAATGGGGGCGTGCTCGGCCCATCTTTTCCAGTTGTCCACAATCAGCTCCTTTGTCTTGATCACATTGAGGGAGAGGTTGCTGTCCTGGCACCACACTGCCAGGTCTCTGACCTTCTATAGGCTGTCTCATCATTGTCTGTGATCAGGCCTACCACCGTTGTGTTGTCGGCAAACTTAATGATGGCAAACTTAATGATCACTGACAAACTGAAATGGTCCACCCACGCAGACAGTGTGGTGAAGAAGGCATAACAGAGCCTCTTCAACCTCAGGAGGCTGAAGAAATGTGGCTTGGCACCTAAAACCTTCACAAACTTTTACAGATGCACAATTGAGAGCATCCTGTTGGGCTGTATCACCGCCTGGTACGGCAACTGCACCGGCCGCAACCGCAGGGCTCTCCAGAGGGTGGTACGGTCTGCCGAACGCATTACCGGGGGCAAACTACACGCCCTCCAGGACACCTACAGCACCCGATGTCACAGGAAGGCCAAAAAGATCATCAAGGACATCAACCACCCGAGCCGCTGCATGTTCACCCTGCTATCATCCAGAAGGCGAGTTCAGTACAGGTGTATCAAAGCTGGGACCGAGAGAATGAAAAACAGCTTCTATCTCAAGGCCATCAGACTGTTAAATAGCTATCACAAGCACATTAGAGGCTGCTGCTGCCTATTGAAATCACTGGAAATTTTAAGAAATGGAACACTAGTAACTTTAATAATGTTTATATATCTTGCACTACTCATTTCATATGTACAGTTGAAGTCGGATGTTTACGTACACCTTAGCCAAGTACATTTAAACTCAGTTTTACACAATTCCTGACATTTAATACTAGTACAAATTCCCTGTCTTAGGTCTGTTAGGATCACCACTTTATTTAAGAACATGAAATGTCAGAATAATAGTAGAGAGAATGATTTATTTCAGCTTTTATTTCCTTCATCACATTCCCAGTGGGTCAGAAGTTTACATACACTCAATTAGTATTTGGTAGCATTGCCTTTAAAATGTTTAAATTGGGTCAAACGTTTCGGGTAGCCTTCCACAAGCTTCCCACAATAAGTTGGGTGATTTTTTGGCACATTCCTCCTGACAGAGCTGGTGTAACTCAGTCAGGTTTGTAGGCCTCCTTGATAGCACACTCTTTTTCAGTTCTGCCCAAACATTTTCTATAGGATTGAGGTCAGGGCTTTGTGATGGCCACTCCAATACCTTGACTTTGTTGTCCTTAAGCCATTTTGCCACAACTTTGGAAGTATGCTTGGGGTCATTGTTCATTTGGAAGACCCATTTGCGACCAAGCTTTAATTTCCTGACTGATGTCTTGAGATGTTGCTTCAATATATCCACATCATTTTTCTTCCTCATGATGCCATCTATTTTGTGAAGTGCACCAGTCCCTCCTGCAGCAAAGCACCCCCACAGCATGATGCTGCCACCTCTGTCCTTCACGGTTGGGATGGTGTTCTTCGGCTTGCAAGCAACCGACTTTTTCGTCCAAACATAACGATGGTCATTATGGGCAAACAGTTCTAGTTTTGCTTCATCACACCAGAGGACATTTCTCCAAAAAGTACAATCTTTGTCCCCATGTGCAGTTGCAAACCGTAGTCTGGCTTTTTTATGGCGGTTTTGGAGCAGTGGCTTCTTCCTTGCTGAGCGGACTATTGTTTGTACCGATGAACGTGGTACCTTCAGGCATTTGGAAATTGCTCCCAATGATGAACCAGACTTGTGGAGGTCTACAATTGTTTTTCTGAGGCCTTGGCTGATTTCTTTAGATTTTCCCATGATGTCAAGCAAAGAGGCACTGAGTTTGAAGGTAGGCCTTGAAATACATCCACAGGTACACCTCCAATTGACTCAAATGATGTCAATTAGCCTATCAGAAGCTTCTATAGCCATGACATCATTTTCCTGAACTTTCCAAGCTGTTTAAAGGCAGTCAACTTAGTCTATGTAAACTTCTGACCAACTGTGCAATAATCTGTCTGTAAACAATTGTTGGAAAAATTACTTGTGTCATGCACAAAGTAGATGTCCTAACCGACTTGCCAAAACGATAGTTTGTTAACAAGAAATTTGTGGAGTGGTTTAATGACTCTAACCTAAGTGTATGTAAATTTCCAACTTCAACTGTATCCCTGCAACATGGCAGCCAATGCATTTGGAGTCTGTCTGAGACAATAACGCTGAATGTACCACAAAAGTTTTGAACATTTCCAGGGTGCCATCTTAGGTAGTGAACGGTCGGGCGGGGAGAACAGGCCTTTGGCACTGTGAAAATGCCAACACCTTTCAGCCATTTGATGGCATAGAAAGAGGGCCCCCTACGGTTGTCAAATGTTTTGGATGGATTATCTGGTGGTTATTATTCAGACCTTGGCAAAATGGCTTTTATATTACTTTGAGGCTAAAGGAGCTTTTATGTTCTGGGGTGTTAGAAAGGTTTTTTATTTGGCGAAACACTCAAGGAAAGGAAATCTGAAATAACACACAGTAAAACCTTTCTGTTGCCTGCATATGTCTCTAACTCTTTTATGCTTTTATGGATGTGGCCTGATGCAATATACCATGAAGATTACATATTGATATGATGAGGACTAGGTCTTTTCTTCACCTACAACTTAAAAGAAAAATTTATAATTGTTAACTTGAAAACCACAAAGAGTAGCTCTCTCAAAAGACAGTGCCATACACACGCAGCTTTATGTCAAAGCAGATTTGTATTCATAGCATTGATATTGAGGAGCGCGCTGTATTGTTCTTCTCTTAAATAACTTTCTTCAGAGCGCCTTCCCTTCCCTCCCTGGCTCCCGCGTTACTATCAGTATCAGTGCAGGCTTTGACAATTTGTAAGTCATTTTGACATTCCTAGCATGTACACACCAACGGAGAACAGGGAGACAAAGAGGAACAAGTAATGAAGCGCCAGGTGCAGCCGTTTGATTGGGCTACCACTGGAGCTCAGCTCCTACATCGGGGCCAGCTGCTGCTTCGGCCCAACTTTGAGAAATCCTTCCAACAAATCTCCTTCACCGTCACTTGAAGATTCACTTGTAGGCCTACTGGCACAGAAAAATAAATACGAAAGAAAGACGTGGTTTCTGAACACAAGGAGACACTTCTGGGACTTGTCATTATGTCAATTAGCCTATCAGAAGCTTCTAATGCCATGACATCATTTTCTGGAATTTTCCAAGCTGTTTAAACGCACAGTCAACTTAGCCATGAAGTGCTTTGAAAGGCTGGTCATGGCTCACATAAATACCATTATCCCAGAAACCCTAGACCGACTCCAATTTGCATACCGCCCCAACAGATCCACAGATGATGCAATCTCTATTGCACTCCACACTGCCCTTTCCCACCTGGACAAGAGGAACACCTACGTTAGAATGCTAATCATTGACTACAGCTCAGCGTTCAACAGCATAGTGCCCTCAAAGCTCATCACTAAGCTAAGGATCCTGGGACTAAACACCTCCCTCTGCAACTGGATCCTGGACTTCCTGACGGGTCGCCCCCAGGTGGTAAGGGTAGGTAACAACACATCTGCCACGCTGATCCTCAACATGGGGGCCCCTCAGGGGTGCGTGCTCAGTCCCCTCCTGTACTCCCTATTCACCCATGACTGCATGGCCAGGCACGACTCCAACACCATCATTAAGTTTGCAGACGACACAACAGTGGTAGGCCTGATCACCGACAACGATGAGACAGCCTATAGGGAGGAGGTCAGAGACCTGGCCGTGTGGTGCCAGGATAACAACCTCTCCCTCAACGTGACCAAGACAAAGGAGATGATTGTGGACTACAGGAAAAAAAGAGGACTGAGCACACCCCCATTCTCATCGACGGGGCTGTAGTGGAACAGGTTGAGAGCTACAAGTTCCTTGGTGTCCACATCACCAACAAACTATCATGGTCCAAACACACCAAGACAGTCGTGAAGAGGGCACGACAAAGCCTATTCCCCCTCAAGAGACTGAAAAGATTTGGCATGGGTCCTCAGATCCTCAAAAAGTTCTACAGCTGCACCATCGAGAGCATCCTGACTGGTTGCATCACTGCCTGGTATGGCAACTGCTCGGCCTCAGACCGCAAGGTACTACAGAGGGTAGTGCATACGGCCCAGTACATCACTGGGGCCAAGCTTCCTGCCATCCAAGACCTCTATACCAGGCGGTGTCAGAGGAAGGCCCTCAAAATTGTCAAAGACTCCAACCACCCTAGTCATAGACTGTTCTCTCTGCTACCGCATGGCAAGCGGTACCGGAGTGCCAAGTCTAGGTCCAAAAGGCTTCTCAACAGCTTCTACCCCCAAGCCATAAGACTCCTGAACAGCTAATCATGGCTACCCGGACTATTTGCACCCCCACCCCATCTTTTTACGCTGCTGCTACTATTATTGATACATAGTCACTTTAACTCTACCCACATGTATATATTACCTCAACTACCTCAACTAGCCGGTGCCCCCGCACATTGACTCTGCACCGGTACCCCCCGTATATAGCCTCCCTACTGTTATTTTATTTTACTTCTGCTCTTTTTTCTCAACACTTTTTGTTGTTGTTTTATTTTACTTTTTTATAAAGAAATAAATGCATTGTTGGTTAAGGGCTGTAAGTAAGCATTTCATGGTAATGTCTACACCTGTTGTATTCGGCGCATGTGGCAAATAACATTTGATTTGATTTGATTTCAATGCTACGTGTCAGTAGTCAATTAGGCAGGTTACCTTAGCATTCTTGGGCACAGGGACAATGGTGGTCTGCTTGAAACATGTACAGCGGTTTGCGAAAGTATTCACCCCCATTGGCATTTTCCCTATTTTGTTGCCTTACAACCTGGAATTAAAATTGATTTTTGGGGGGTTTGTATCATTTGATTTACACAACATGCCTACCACTTTGAAGATGCAAAATATGTTTTATTGTGAAACAAACAAGAAATAAGACAAAAAATATATATATATACTTGAGCGTGCATAACTATTCACCCTAACCCCCCCCCCCCAAAGTCAATACTTTGTAGAGCCACCTTTTGCAGCAATTACATCTGCAAGTCTCTTGGGGTATGTCTCTATAAGCTTGGCACATCTAGCCACTGGGATTTTTTCCCATTCTTCAAGGCAAAACTGCTCCAGCTCCTTCAAGTTGGATGGGTTTCGCTGGTGTACAGCAATCTTTAAGTCATAACACAGATTCTCAATTGGATTGAGGTCTGGGCTTTGACTTGGCCATTCCAAGACATTTAAATGTTTCCCTTTAAACCACTCGAGTGATGCTTTAGCAGTATGCTTAGTGTCATTGTCCTGCTGGAAGGTGAACCTCCATTCTAGTCTCAAATCTCTGGAAGACTGAAACAGGTTTCCCTCAAGAATTTCCCTGTATTTAGCGCCATCCTTCAATTCTGACCAGTTTCCCAGTTCCTGCTGATGAAAAACATCCCCACAGCATGATGCTGCCACCACCATGCTTCACTGTGGGGATGGTGTTTTCGGGGTGATGAGAGGTGTTGCGTTTGTGCCAGACATAGCGTTTTCATTGATGGCCAAAAAGCTCAATTTTAGTCTCACCTGACCAGAGTACCTTCTTCCATATGTTTGGGGAGTCTCCCACATGCCTTTTGGTGAACACCAAACGTGTTTACTTATTTTTTTCTTTAAGCAATGTATTTTTTCTGACACTCTTCCGTAAAGCCCAGCTCTGTGGAGTGTATGGCTTAAAGTGGTCCTATGGACAGATACTCCAATCTCCGCTGTGGAGCTTTGCAGCTCCTTCTGTGTTATCCTTGGTCTTTTTGTTGCCTCTCTGATTAATGCCCTTGCCTGGTCTGTGAGTTTTGGCGGGCGGCCCTCTCTTTGCAGGTTTGTTTTGGTGCCATATTCTTTCCATTTTTTTATAATGGATGTAATGGTGCTCCGTGGGCTGTTCAAAGTTTCGGATATTTTTTTATAACACAACCCTGATCTGTACTTCTCCACAACTTTGTCCCTGACCTGTTTGGAGAGCTCCTTAGTTTTCATGGTGCAGCTTGCTTGGTGGTGCCCCTTGCTTAGTGGTGTTGCAGACAATGGGGCCTTTCAGAACAGGTGTATATATACTGAGATCATGTGACAGATCATGTGACACTTAGATTGCACACAGGTGGACGTTATTTAACTAATTATGTGACTTCTGAAGGTAATTGGTTTCACCAGATCTTATTTAGGGGCTTCATAGCAAAGGGGGGAATACATATGCACTCACCACTTTTCCGTTATGGATTTCTTTGATTTTATTTTCATTTCACTTCACCAATTTGGACGATTTTGTGTATGTCCATTACATGAAATCCAAATAAAAATCCATTTAAATTACAGGTTGTAATGCAACAAAATAGGAAAAACACCAAGGGGGATGAATATTTTTGCAAGGCACTGTAGGTATTACAGACCGGGTCAGGGACAGGTTGAACATTTGAGTGAAGACACTTGCCAGTTGTCAGCGCATGCTCTGAGTACACGTCCTGGTAATCCGTCTGGCCCTGCGGCCTTTAAAAGTCTTACTCACGTCGGCTACGGAGAGCGTGATCACACAATCGTCCGGAACAGCCGGTGCTCTCATCTATGCTACAGTGTTGCTTGCCTCGAAACGAGCATAGAGGTGATTTAGCTTCTCTGGTAGGATCATGTCACTGGGCAGCTCGCGGATGGACTTCCCTTTGTAGTCCGTAATAGTTTGCAAGCTCTGCCACATCGGACGAGCGTCAGCGCCAGTGTAGTAGGATTCAATCATAGTACTGTATTGCCACTTTGCCTGTTTGATGGTTCGTCAGAGGGCATAGCGGGATTTCTTATTTGTATTTGTATTTATTATAGCCCTATTCGGTAAAGACCAAGTCCATATTATGGCAAGAACAGCTCAAATGAGCAAAGAGAAACGACAGGCCATCATTACTTTAAGACATGAAGGTCAGTCAATATGGATCATTTCAAGAACTTTGACATTTTCTTCAAGTGCAGTCTTAAAAACCATCAAGCGCTATGATGAAATTGGCTCTCACGAGGACCACCACAGGAATGGAAGACCCAGAGTTACCTCTGCTGCAGAGGACATGTTCATTAGAAATACCAGCCTCAGAAATTGCAGCGTAAATAAATGCTTCACAGAGTTCAAGTAACAGACACACATCTCAACATCAACTGTTCAGAGGGGACTGTGTGAATCAGGCCTTCATGGTCGAATTGCTGCAAAGAAACCACTACTAAAGGACACCAAAAAGAAGAAGACACCTGATTGGGCCAAGAAACATGAGCAATGGACATTAGACCATTGGAATTGTGTATTTTGGTCTGGAGTCCAAATTTTTGGTTCCGAGTTGTGAGACGCGGTTTGGGTGAACGGATGATCTTCACATGTGTATTTCCCACCATAAAGCATGGAGGAGGAGGTGTTATGGTGTGAAGGGTGCTTTGCTGGTGACACTGTCTGTCATTTATTTAGAATTCAAGGCACACTTAACCAGAATGGCTACCACAGCATTCTACAGCGATACGCCATCCCAGCTGGTTTGGGCTTAGTGGGACTATAATTTTTTTCAACAAGACAATGACCCAACACACCTCCAGGCTGTGTAAGGGCTATTTTACCAAGAAGGAGAGTGATGGAGTGCTGCATCAGATGACCTGGCCTCCACAATCCCCTGACCTCAACCGAATTGAGATGGTTTGGGATGTGTCGGATTGCAGAGTGAAGGAAAAGCAGCCAACAAGTGCTCAGCATATGTGGGAACTCCTTCAAGACTGTTGGAAAAGCATTCCAGGTGAAGTGAGTTGAGAGAATGCCAAGAGTGTGCAAAGCTGTCATCAAGGCAAAGGGAGGCTATTTGAAGAATCTAAAATCTAAAATATATTTTGATTTGTTTAACACTTGTTTGTTTACTACATGATTCCATATGTGTTATTTCATAGTTTGATGTCTTCACTATTATTCTACAATGTAAAACATTGTAAAAATAAAGAAAAACTTTAGACTGGTAGTGTATCTATAACACAAAATCCATGTGTACATGTGTGTATAGTGCGTATGTTATTGTGTGTTTGTATGCATTTGACTATGTTTGTGTTGCTTCACAGTCCCCGCTGTTCCATAAGGTGTATTTTTATCTGTTTTTTAAATCAGATTTTATTGCTGGCATGAGTTATTTGATGTGGAATAGAGTTTAATGTAGTCATGGCTCTATGTAGTACTGTGCGCCTCCAATAGTCTGTTCTTGACTTGGGGACTGTGAAGAGACCTCTGGTGGGATGTCTTGTGGGGTATGCATTGGTGTCTGAGCTGTGTGCCAGTAGTTCAAACAGACAGCTCGGTGCATTCAACATGTCAATACCTCTCACAAATACAAATAGTTATGAAGTCAATCTCTCCTCCAATTTGAGCCAGGAGAGATTGACATGCATTTTATTAATGTTAGCTCTCTGTGTTCATCCAAGGGCCAGCCGTGCTGCCCTGTTCAGTGCCAATTGCCTCTTTGTGGCACCTGACCACACGACTAAACAGTAGTCCAGGTGCGACAAAACTAGGGCCTGTAGGACCTGCCTTGTTGATAGTGATGTTAAGAATACAGAGCAGCACTTTATTATAGACAGACTTCTCCCCATCCTAGCTACTGTTGTATCAATATGTTTTGACCATGACAGTTTACAATCCAGGGTTACTCCAAGCAATGTAGTCTCCTCAACTTGCTAAATTTAATAATAATAATAATAATATGCCATTTAGCAGACGCTTTTATCCAAAGCGACTTACAGTCATGCGTGCATAAATTTTTGCACATTTTCCACATTATTCATTTCAAGATTTAGTTGAGGTTTAGGGTTTAGTGAATGATTTGTCCCAAATACAATGCTTTTAATTTTTGAAATATTTAGGACTAACTTATTCCTTGCTACCCATTCTGAAACTAGCTGCAGCTCTTTGTTAAGTGTTGCTGTCATTTCAGTCGCTGTGGTAGCTGACGTGTATAGTGTTGAGTCATCCGCATACATTGACACACTGGCTTTACTCAAAGCCAGTGGCATGTCGTTACTAAAGATTGAAAAAAGTAAGGGCCTAGACAGCTGCCCTGGGGAATTCCTGATTCTACCTGGATTTTGTTGGAGAGGCTTCCATTAAAGAACAACTGTTTGACAGGTAACTCTTTATCCACAATATAGCAGGGGGTGTAAAGCCATAACACATAATTCTTTCCAGCAAAAGACTGTGATCGATAATGTCAAAAGCCGCACTGAAGTCTAACAGAACAGCCCCCACAATATTTTTATCATACATTTCTCTCAGCCAATCATCAGTCGTTTGTGTAAGTGCTGTGCTTGTTGAATGTCCTTCCCTATAAGCGTACTGAAAGTCTGTTGTCAATTTATTTACTGTAATATAAAATTTAATCTGGTCAAACACCATTTTTTTCAAAAAGTTTACTAAGGGTTGGTAACAGGCTGATTGGTCGGCTATTTGAGCCAGTTAGGGAATAACTTTGGCTTCCCTTCAGGCCTGAGGGCACACACTTTCTACTAGGCTTAAATTGAAGATATGCCAAATAGGAGTGGCAATATCGTCCACTATTATCATCAGTAATTTTTCAATCAAGTTGTCAGACCACGATGGCTTGTCATTGCTGATCAACAATAATACTTTTTTCACCTCTTCCACACTTACTTTACGGAATTCAAAATTACAGTGCTTGTCTTTCATAATTTGGTCAGATATACTTGGATGTGTAGTGTCAGCGTTTGTTGCTGGCATGTCATGCCTAAGTTTGCTTATCTTGCTAATGAAAAAAACATTAAAGTAGGTGCCAATATCAGTGGGTTTTGTGATGAATGAGCCATCTGATTCAATGAATGATGGACCGGAGTTTGCCTTTTTGCCCAAAATGTCATTTAAGGTGCTCCAAAGCTTTTTACTATCAGTCTTTATGTAATTTATCTTCGTTTCATAGTATAGTTTCTTCTTATTTTATTTCAGTTTAGTTTATTCACATAATTTCTCAATTTGCAGTACGTTTGCCAATCTGTTGTACAGCCAGACCTATTTGCCATCTCTTTTGCCTCATCCCTCTCAACCATGTAATTGTTCAATTCCTCATCAATCCACGGGGATTTCACCATTTTTACAGTCATTTTCTTAATGGGTGCATGCTTATTAGTAACTGGAATAAGCAATGTCATAAATGTGTCAAGTGCAGCGTCTGGTTGCTCGTCATTACACACCACGGACCAACAAATGTTCTTCACATCAACAACATAGGAATCACTACAAAACTTATTGTATGACCTCTTATACACAATATTAGGCCCAGCCTTTGGAACTTTGGTTTTCCTAGATATAGCTACTATATTGTGATCACTACACCTGATGGATTTGGATACCGCTTTCAAACAAATTTCTGCAGCATTAGTAAAGATATGACCAATACATATTCATGATTATATTCCTGTACTGTTTCTTACTACCCTGGTAGGTTGATTGATAACCTGAACCAGGTTGCAGGCACTAGTTACAGTTTGAAGCTTTCTCTTGAGTGGGCAGCCTGATGAAAGCCAGTCAATATTTAATTCACCCAGAAAGTATACCTCTCTATTGATATCACACATATTATCAAGCATTTCACACGTTATCCAGATACTGACTGTTAGCACTTGGTGGTCAATAGCAGCTTCCCACCAGAATGGGCTTTAGGTGAGGCAGGTGAACCTGTAGCCATATTACTTCAACAGTATTTAACATGAGATCCAGGAATGTGGTTCTGAATATCGACTGCAACACTGCCCCCGTTGGCATTTCTGTATTTTCTGTAAACGTTATAACATTGTATTGCTACCACTGTATCATCAAAGGTATTATCTAAGTGAGTTTCAGAGATTGTCAGAATATGAATGTCATTTGTTACTAGAAAATTATTGATTTCATGAACCTTGTTTCTTAAGCTACATATGTTAATGTGGGCTATTTTTAACACCTTTCTGGGATGCTTGATTACTTTTCATGCTTTACTGGGAAGCTTAGCAGAGGTAGACATACTATAGTTATTTTTATTAGTGCAGGGTGAGCTGCACACAGTGGACTTCCTACTAGGGCACACCACCTCAGTGCTAACAGTATTACTCTGGTTCATAGGCATATGATTGCTGCATACAATAGCTGTAGGATCAGCAGAGGCATTCCGTGCAGTAAGAGGGACATGAATTAGGTTATTTACATTTTGTCTTCCAACGCCCTTAGGATGTACAATGTACATTTGCTGAAGCATTATGACAACTCAGCGACATAATGGTATTGATTAAATGAGCAGGACTTGGGTCATTGATACGTCATTGTCTCAATGCAGCCTTATAATGCTGTGAAAGGATCCAGGACCCAAATTATTTGGGTGGATACCATCCTTATAATACGAGCTTTGTTTCTTATAAGCGTCCGGGTTAGTGTCCCACTCATTGAAGGCGACAGCGCTACCCTTTAGCTCAGTGCGGATGTTGCCTGTAATCTATGGCTTCTGGTTTGGGTATGTACGTACAGTCACTGTGGGGACAACGTCATCGATGCACTTATTGATGAAGCCGGTGACTGATGTTGTATACTCCTCATTGCTATCGGATGAATACCGGAACTTATTCCAGTCTTTGCTAGCAAAACAGTCCAGTAGTTTAGCATCTGCATCAGCTGACCACTTCTGTATTGAGCGAGTCACTGGTACTTCCTGCTTTAGTTTTTGCTTGTAAGCAGGAATCAGGAGGATAGAATTATGGTCAGATTTGCCGAATGGAGTGCAAGGGAGAGCTTTGTACGCGTCTCTGTGTGTGGAGTAAAGGTGGTCTAGAGTTTTTTCCCTTCTGGTTGCACGTGACATGCTGGAAGAAATTAGGTAAAATGGATTTACGTTTTCACTGCAAATGTGGAAGTGTTACATAGGCGGATGCAGTGGATTGCGACGCATCCAATGCAAAAAAAAACAGGTATCTCCAGTAGCGGTGCATAGGTAAAATCACTGGGGAAGCCAAGCCAGAAGAAAAATGCATTTTACAACCTATGTGTTGTGATAATTGTGTTGTTTTCTCTATAACGTGTTAGTTCATATGCCTTGTGACCTTGATATATAGGCCTAAAGGCAGAGAAAATAAGAAGACATGGTGGCAGAAGAAATTTAACAACACCTTTGTTTCATCACAAAACCGGAAAGCAACCTCTGTCCACAAAGCATATTGCATGTAACAAACAGTTCCATGACCTACAGCATGGTTAAGCAAGTTAATGTTTTAGACATTTTTAGACCACTAAACAACTATTGATTTAGAACCACGGAGAGTTAGTGGAAGTTGCAAAGAAAAGGAGCTGCCTCCACTATTCCGGTACCATTTCAACTTCAACATTTCAACATCATCAAATCACCATACAAAAAACAATTTAGTCCAATCAACATAAGCTAAATATGATGTGACTGTCCATGATTTTGATTTATGTGTGTGCGTGCGCACACATTCGTGTAAGTAGAAAAAACCTACCCTACTTGTAGAGAAACATCAATGTCATCCTACTCTCATGTTGACGAAACGGTCTATCACTCTGTCATACAGTACACACTTTTATTTTTTGTTGTCCTACGCTACCTGGCTAAAATATTGCTCGCTAGCCTAACTTCCTTTCATGGGCAACATTAGCTAGTTAACATTAGCCTTCTACAGCTTGCTACATATTGAACTTCCATCCTCTCAGGTCAGGGGCACAATGTGTGAATTAATTGTAGGATAAGAATCGCCATTATAATCATTGGTCAGTATGGTGTGTATCAAGAATGGTCCACCACTCAAAGGACATCAAGCCAACTTGACACAACTGTGGGAAGCATTGGAGTCAACAGTGGCCAGCATCCCTATGGAACGCTTTCGACACCTTGAAATGTCCATGCCCGGACGAATTGAGTCTGTTCTGATGGCAATATCTAATTTACATTATATTATATATATTCTAACCCCTGAGTCATTACATGTTAGAATCATATTTGGCAGCGATTACAGCTGTGAGTCGTTCTGGGTAAGTGAAAAAAATGTGCACACCTGTTTTGTACAATATTTGCACATTATTCTTAAAAAAATTATTCAAGCTCTGTCAAGTTGGTTGTTGATCATTGCTAGACAGCCATTTTCAAGTCTAGCCATAGATCTTCAAGCCGATTTGAGTCTTAACTGTAACTTGGCCACTCATAAAGATTCAATGTCGTCTTGGTAAGCAACTCTAGTGTATATTTGGCCATGTGTTTTAGGTTATTGTTCTGCTGAAAGGTGAATTTGTCTCCAAGTGTCTATTGGAAAGCAGACTGAACCAGGTTTTCCTCTAGAATTTTGTCTGTGCTTACCTCTATTCCGTTTATTTTTAAACCAAAAAAAACTCCCTAGTCCTTGCCACATTATTTGCAGTTTTACTTTAGTGCCTACAGGATGCATGTTTTGGAATAGTTTGTATTCTGTACAGGCTTCCTTCTTTTCACTCTGTCATTTAGGTTAGTATTGTGGAGTAACTGCAATGTTGTTGATCCATCCTCAGTTTTCTCCTATCACAGCCATTCAACTCTGTAACTGTTTTAAAGTCACCATTGGCATCATGGTGAAATCCCTGAGTGGTTTCCTTTCTCTTCAGCAACTGAGTTAAGAAGGACGCCTATATCTTTGTAGTGACTGGGTGTATTGATACACCATCCAAAGTGTAATTATTTACTTCACCATGCTCAAATGGATTTTCAATGTCTGCTTTTTTACCCGTCTACCAATAGGTGCCCTTCTTTGCGAGGCATTGGAAAACCTTCCTGGTTTTCGTGGATGAATCTGTGTTTGAAATTCACTGTTCAACTGAGGGACCTTACATATAATTGTATGTGTGGGGTACAGAGATGAGATAATGTTAAATAATATTATTGCACACAGAGTGAGTCCATGCAACTTATTGTGAATTGTTAAGCACATTTTTACTCCTGAACTTATTTAGACTTGCCATAACTAAGTGTCACGATCGTCTAACAGAGTGGACCAAGGCGCAGCGTTGAAAGTGAACATATCCTTTTATTTTACTGATCACACGATCAAAAACAATAAACGATAACGTGACGTCTACGGTTTAACACGAACCGAAATGAACAAGAAACCACAACACAAAGTGAAAAGACCGATAGTAAAATATGGCTCCCAATCAGAGACAACCAGCTGACACTCGTTGCCTCTGATTGGGAGTCACTCAGGCCAACATAGATTTACCAACATAGACTTACACACCCTGGCTCAACATAACATAGTCCCCAGAGCCAGGGCGTTACAGTACCCCCCCCCAAAGGCGCGGACTCCGGCCGCGCCAAACAACCACAACAGGGGAGGGACCGGGTGGGCACTCCGCCTCGGCGGCGGATCCGGCTCCGGACATGACCCAGGCACGGGTTGTGCTGGACTGACGACGCACACCCCCTGGCTTGATGCGTGGAGGAGGAACGGGCCGGACCCGGGCTGACGAAGCGCACCCCTGACTTGGTGCGGGGAGCAGGAACGGGCGGACCGGGCTGGCGAACGCGCACCACAGACTTGGTGCGGAGAGCAGGAACGGGCCGGACAGGGCTGACGAAACGCACCACAGACCTGGTGCGGAGAGCAGGCAGCGGGCCGTGCCGGACTGACGACGCACACCACTGGCTTGGTGCGGGGAGCTTGGATGGGCCGGACTGGGCTGGCGACGCGCACCACAGACTTGGTGCGGAGAGCAGGAACGGGCCGTGCCGGACTGACGACGCACACCACTGGCTTGGTGTGGGAAGCAGGAGCGGGCCGAGCCGGGCTGTCGAAGCGCACCACAGACCTGGTGCGGAGAGCAGGCACGGGCCGTGCCGGACTGACGACGCACACCACTGGCTTGGTGCGGGGAGCTTGGATGGGCCGGACTGGGCTGGCGACGCGCACCACAGACTTGGTGCGGAGAGCAGGAACGGGCCGGACAGGGCTGACGACGCGCACCACAGGCTCGGTGCGAGAGGCAGGAACAGGCCGAACCGTACTGGGGACACACGCCACTGGCCCTATGCAGGGATCAGGAACGGGCCGGACCGGACTGGTAATACACCCCAGTACCTCTCACCGTGCCTCCACACTTTCCCTCTCCTCTGTGACCAGTGGCCCCCTTAACCTGGCGGCCTCCTCTTCACACCCGCTGGACCGCTCCATCGCGGCCTCCTGCTGCCCCGTCGTCCACGTCGTGAGCCCCCCCCTAAAAATTTTCTGGGGTTCTCTCCTCCCCGTGGACCAGGCCTCCCTAGCTCTCGCCAGACTCTCGATCCATTGCTTCATAGACCAGCCTCTCTCCTCTTCACTTAGCGTGGCCCAGCCGAAACTTCTACTCCCCTGATCCCAGGTCCTTCCTCTCTCCTCTTCATGCTGCTTGGTCCTGTCTTGGTGGTTTCTTCTGTCTTGGTGGTTTCTTCTGTCACGATCGTCTAACAGAGTGGACCAAGGCGCAGCGTTGAAAGTGAACATATCCTTTTATTTTACTGATCACACGATCAAAAACAATAAACGATAACGTGACGTCTACGGTTTAACACGAACCGAAATGAACAAGAAACCACAACACAAAGTGAAAAGACCGATAGTAAAATATGGCTCCCAATCAGAGACAACCAGCTGACACTCGTTGCCTCTGATTGGGAGTCACTCAGGCCAACATAGATTTACCAACATAGACTTACACACCCTGGCTCAACATAACATAGTCCCCAGAGCCAGGGCGTTACACTAAGACATTTCAGCTGTTCTTTTTTCATACATTTTCACTATGACATTATGAGGTATTCTGTGTAGGCCAGTGACACACAATCTAAATTGTATCCATTTTAAATGCAGGCTGTAACACATCAAAATGTGGAAAAGGTCAAGTGGTGTGCATACTTTCTGAAAGCACTGTATGTTCATCTGACAGAGGGATCATAAATCTAGTCTTTTATTCCCAATTCATCTACATCAGGAGACAATACACATATATTTTTAAATCTTTTATACGATCTGTGGTATGATCATGACAGCTCTCTCTCTCTCTCTTTCTCTCTCTCCATATTCTGTCAACCTTTAGTTTTCTGTCTTTCTGTTCATCCCTCTGAAGAGACTGATAAGAGTGTGATAAAACGGCTTGTCTGGCTGTGGCAGGATGAAGGAAAGGAAGGCTGAGACACGGGGAAAGGGAGGGCTGCTGTGGAGTGTAATGCATGATTTAGAGCTGCCTGTGTGTTGACTGGAGGCAGAGATAAGAGATCTACTGGCTATGGCAGCCATCTTTTGAACCATGCACAGTCATCCCCTCCCTCCCAGTGATCTAGAGTCTATAGTTCCAGATAGCTTCCAACCCTGTTCCTGGAGAGCTACCGTCCTGTAGGTCTTCACTCCAACCCTAATCTAGCACACCTGATTCTAATTAGCTGGTTGATAAGATGAACCAGGTTAGTTACAACTGAGGTTGGAGCGAAAACCTACAGGAGGGTAGCTCTCCAGGAACAGGGTTGGAGAGCCCTGCCGTAGACCATCACATCTCAGATGACAGTCACTGAATGTCAAGCCAAACAGAATGTTTACTCTTCCATTACTTCTCTTGGTTTGTGGTTTGGGTGAGTCTCATTGTTGTCAGATTGTTGTACTGAGGTCATTTCATACAATTTAAGTGGATAAATTGAATGTCTTCAAGGGGTCGATTTTTGGACACCACATCCTCAAGAGAAATATTTGAAAATAAGTGTCGGCTTCCTAATGTGACAGAATAAATCAGAAGCTAAACACACAGTAGACCTGTATCATATTCTACACCTGTATCATATTCTAGACTTGTATCACATTCTACACCTGTATCACATTATATACCTGTTTCACATTATATACCTGTATCACATTCTACACCTGTATCATATTCTATACCTGTATCATATTCTATACCTGTATCATATTTTATACCTGAGTTCCGGGTCTAAAGTGAATAACAATGATGTCATCCTGCTTGTCCTTGGGGGTATGTTTAGCTTTCAGAACCTTTTGGGAGTTGTACAGACAGAGAACCTTGCCGAACATAACACACTTACCCCTGTAAGTCAATTCACATGGCAGATACACTGTACTGTTTTAATTGATAGTTCAACGTAATTTAAACCTCCCCAGAGAAACTCACTTGCCAGAGCAACAATATATCACTGCTGCTTTACACCAGATGGCCGTTTGAGTGACAAGGACATCAACAGCACGAAGCAACATAACTAAATGTCCTACATAGAGAAAATACTTCACTTGAAGGATGATTGTCAGATTTCTATGGTTAGGAGTATAGGCAAAGTTAGAAATAGATTCAAGAAAAGCCTGGCCTACCACAGAAAATTATATATTTTACCTTACATGATTCATATTGTTATTATCTCAAAGAGAGCCCATCCTGGGACAGAGGGAGCATGAGGACACAATGTCAAGGTTAATAAGGAGTTAGGATCCACACCCAACACATCCACACAGGCATCAATGTCTCCATCGTAGGTAGGTAGAAGGATAAAAATTCAATAAAACGACAGAATCAATGAGTGACACTCTCAACTGTGATCAAAGACTATTTGATGTGAGACGCTCCAGAAATATTTTCAGGAGAATGTAATCTGGTTTCTACATGATACTTAAAACCATCTCTATAGAGCTTTGTATTGCTTTGTGAAAATATTTTGGATCATTTTCATTTCAATTCAGTTCTTGTAATTTATATACTTTACTGTCATATTTCAAATTGCTGTTGTCTCACTGACCTTGATCTTGCTCTGTCTGAGCTCTAGTCCACTACTTTTTCTAGGGCTCTAGTCAAAAGTAATGCACTACATCGGGAATAGGGTGCCATTTGGGATGCATACACAGTGAATGGTTGGGCTGTCAAATGATTGTGTAATCAGCATAGACAGTGATATACACTATATATTCAAAAGTATGTGGACAACCCTTTCGGCTATTTCAGCCACACCCGTTGCTGATAGATGTATTAAATCGAGCACACAGCCATAGACAAACATTGGCAGTAGAATGGCCTCACTGAAGAGCTCAGTGACTGTCAACGTGGCACCGTCATAGGATGCCACCTTTTCAACAAGTCAGTTTGTCAAATGTCTTCCCTGCTAGAGATGCCCCTGTCAAATGTAAGTGCTATTATTGTGACGTGGAAACGTCTAGGAGCAATAACGGCTCAGCCACAAAGTGGTAGGCACACAAGCTCACAGAACGGGACAGCAGAGTGCTGAAGGGTGTAGCGCATAATAAAATCATCAACACTCACTACCGAGTTCCAAATTGCCTCTGGAAGCAAGGTCAGCACAATAACTGTTCGTCGGGAGCTTAATTAAATGGGTTTCCATGGCCGAGCAGCCGCACACAAGCATAAGATCACAATGCGCAATGCCAAGCGTCGGCTGGAGTGGTGTAAAGCTCGCTGCCATTGGACTCTGGAGCAGTGGAAATGCGTTCTCTGGAGTGATGAATCACGCTTCACCATCTGGCAGTGCGACGGATGAATCTGGGTTTGGCGGATTCCAGGAGGATGCTACCTGCCCCAATACATAGTGCCAACTGTAAAGTTTGGTGGAGGAGGAATAATGGTCTGGGGCCAGTAGCGGTGCGTGTGTAAAGTCACTGGGGAAGCTAAGCCAAGCGTTGTTTGCTCTATAACCTGTTCAGTAATTAATATGACTTGCGACCGTGATATATATATATATCGCAAAGAAAACAGGAGCTGCCTCCACTATTCCAAAACCAATTCAACTTCAACATCATCAAATCACCTCTGCTTAGTCTAATACAGTGACTAACTAACTAAAAGATACCAAAAACTATTTATTCCAATCAACATAAGCAATACAAGACTCTATTATTATGGTGGGAGATTATAATACTGTTTTAAATAGCTCAATGGACCGTAAAGGAAATCACACTACAAACTATCACCCTCATGCTCTTAAGGAAATCATGAATGTCATAGATACATTAGAACTAGTAGATATACAGTGAGGGAAAAAAGTATTTGATCCCCTGCTGATTTTGTACGTTTGCCCACTGACAAAGAAATGATCAGTCTATCATTTTAATGGTAGGTTTATTTGAACAGGGGGTGTTTTTCTGCTAAGGGGACAGGACAACTTCACCGCATCAAAGGGACGATGGACAGGGCCATGTACCGTCAAATCTTGGGTGAGAACCTCCTTCCCTCAGCCAGGGCATTGAAAATGGGTCGTAGGTGGGTATTCCAGCATGACAATTACCCAAAACACACGGCCAAGGCAACAAAGGAGTGGCTCTAGAAGAACACATTAAGGTCCTGGAGTGGCCTAGCCAGTCTCCAGATCTTAATCCCATAGAACATCTGTTGAGGGAGCTGAAGGTTCGAGTTGCCAAACGTCAGCCTCGGAACCTTAATGACTTGGAGAAAATCTGCAAAGAGGAGTGGGACAAAATCCCTCCTGAGATGTGTGCAAACCTGGTGGCCAACTATAAGAAACATCTGACATTTTAGTCATTTAGCAGACGCTCTTATCCAGAGCGACTTACAGTTACCCTGGCATTGCAAATGCCATGCTCTACCAACTGAGCTACATCCCTGCCAGCCATTCCCTCCCCTACCCTGGATGACGCTGGGCCAATTGTGCACCGCCCCATGGGTCTCCCGGTCGCGGCCAGCTACGACAGAGCCTGGATTCGAACCAGGAACTCTAGTGGCACAGCTAGTACTGCGATGTAGTGCCTTAGCCCACTGCGCCACTCGGGAGGCCTGGGTAGATCAGCTGACCTCTGTGATTGCCAACAAGGGTTTTGCCACCAAGTACTAAGTCATGTTTTGCAGAGGGGTCAAATACTTATTTCCCTCATTAAAATGCAAATCAATTTAATACAAAATCAGCAGGGGATCAAATACTTTTTCCCTCACTGTATATATATATTTGCGAGAAAAAAAAACATATGGGGGATTGGAAGTGATGCAGACAATTACATTGATGGAAGTTATAATCTATCTGCAATATTAAAGCTGATCTACCCCCCACAACAACAAAAAAAAATGATGTGGCTGTCCATGGTTCTGATTTCTGTTTACGTGTGTGTGTGCGTGCGCGCACGTTCGTGCAAGTAGAAAAACATGTTGACTCACCCTACTTGTAGAGAAACGCCAATGCCATCCTCCTCTCATGTTGACGAAACGGTCTATCACTCTGTCATACAGCACACACTTTTATTTTTTGTTGTCCTAGGCTACCTGGCTGAAATGCTTGCTCGCTAGCCTAACTTCCATTCATTGGCAACGATAGCTAGTTAACATTAGCCTTCTACATCTAGCTACATATTGAACTTCCATCTTCTCAGCCCAGGGGCACAACAATGTATGAATTAATTAAGTAAAACCACAAGTCCATCCATGGCTAATTTAGGAAAGGGCCAGTTTTAACTAGCTATCTAGCTAGCCACCGGAGGACAACAACACAACGAGATGCAACAATTCAAATGTTTCTGTTAATGGAGTTAGTGCTACAAATCCAAGCTGGCTTCCCTTAACACATTCATTTTTTTCCCAGCACCATTCACAGAGTTTGAGTTTAGCTGAGTTTAGCTCAACGCTAATTTTGTATACTTTTTTTGTCAAGGGAGGGCAAGTGCTCGCTGGCTTCTCTTGCATTCAATGCTACAGGCGGCAACAATGTCATACTCGTTTGGACCAGACAGCATCAGATAGATGGCCTACACGTAGAGAAACAGAGGGGCGCTGTTTCGCCTGCTCCAATGCTTTCTCCTGTGAGATACATTCAGCCATCTTGCGAATTGAAGGAAAATTATGAAACACAGAGAGACAAAACAAAATACATCCATGAATACACACCACTGTCTGGGGCTGTTTTTCATGGTTCGGGCTAGGCCCCTTAGTTCCAGTGAAGGGAAATCTTATTGCTAAAGCATAAAATGACATTCAGACGATTCTGTGACAATCCCCGTGCACAAAGCGAGGTCCATACAGAATTGGTTTGTCGAGTTCGGAGGGAGAACTTAACTGGACTGCACAGAGCCCAGACCTCAACCCCATCGAACACCTTTGGTATGAATTGGAATGCCGACTGCGAGCCAGGCCTAATCGCCCAACATCAGTGCCCGACCTCACTAATGCTCTTGTGGCTGAATGGAAGTAAGTCCCAGCAGCAATGTTCCAACCTCTAGTGAAAAGCCTTCCCAGAAGAGTGGAGGCTGTTATAGCAGCAAAGGGGGGACCAACTCCATATTAATGCCCATGATTTTGGAATGAGATGTTCGACGAGCAGGTGTCCACATACTTTTGGTCATGTAGTGTACTTCATACCAAATCAATATTTATACAAGCCGTTTAAAATACTATTTTTTTATGGAGACATGGCCAAGAGGGAACATCAACGGATATCAATGTTATTGAATAGTGTTACATAATAAAATCAGGCACCCTGAAAATGATGTTCTTATAATTGTAATTTACACAGCAAGCAGGGTGTCTAATGCACATCAATGTTACTGCCGTCTTCCTGAAAAGTGTTCAGTAATTCCTCAGCAGTTGGGGACCTTATGCTCTTCAGGAAAAGTAAGCAATTAGGCATGACTAAATCAAACTGAAAAGGACATTTCATCACTTATTCACTAAAGTGTTTTTATACGATTGAACATCAGATTATCAATTAAACGCAGGTCACATGTGAGTCAAATATTACGCTCCTTTTTGTCAGCACAGTCATTAATTCTTATTCATGATAATTCTATAACCAAGGCTGACATATTCTTTGTTTATTAAACCGATTCTTACACAAAGTTTATTACATTTGGTTAGAGTGCGTCCTACATAACAATGTATTCCCTATTTAGTGCACTACTTTTGACCATGGCCAATAGGGCTCTGGTCAAAAGTAGGGAATAGTGTGAAATTTGGGATACAACACTTAAATTAATTCCATCCCTACAGACATAAACCAAGATGGCGTAGCAGTGCGGTCGTGTATTCTGTTGTGTCCTCGTGTAAATAGCCAGTTTTTTAGTTTGTTGTCTTTTTTTGTATATATTTCTCTATCTCACTTTCCATCCTTTAACTAAATATACTTTCCTGCAACCTGCCTCACCCAACGTGGAATGGATTCTATTATTTCTTTATTTTTATCAAGAACCTACGGCTGAAACTAGCCAGCTAGCCAGCTAATTAGCTACTTGCTATTAGCCACCGTTAGCGGTCTTCACCACTGTCCGTGGCCTGCACTACCTACCAGCCAGCTCTAGCCTGGACAATTATTGGCCAGTCTGCACAATGTGCTATCGACCCAGAGCATATTGGATTTTCTGCCGGAATCACAGAATCGCTGGACCTTAACACCGGATCATCGCAACTAGCTAGCTGCAACCGAATGGCTGTTGTTGGCTAATCACCACTGTCCCGACGCACCAGTTAGCCTTGAGCTAGCCTCGAGCCAGGCCTATCTCCCGGCTATCTACCTCTCTGTCAACTGGACGGGACATCCTAGTGTCGACACGGAGCCCCGCCGATCCATCACGACTGGTCTGCTGACGTAATCGTCTGATGTGGTTTCAACAGGCTTCCCATTGCGACGAACACGAAGATCCATCTGCTAGCCCCGGCCCGCTAGCACGCGCAATCAACAGCCGTGCCTCCTGCTCGCCTGTGCTGTAGCAGGCTATGAACTGCTCCTGGACTTACCTATTGCTGTTCACTGGACCTTATGATCACTCAGCTACACAGCTGATGCCTGCTGGACTGTTCCTTTACACGGTACCCCATCCTGTTTATCTGTTTAGCCTCAGCTCAAACTTTCGTCACCATTACCAGTTGTTGTCTTAGCCCTCTCGAATAACTCCTGTGATTACGTTA
This sequence comes from Coregonus clupeaformis, assembly GCF_020615455.1. Taxonomy (NCBI): domain Eukaryota; kingdom Metazoa; phylum Chordata; class Actinopteri; order Salmoniformes; family Salmonidae; genus Coregonus; species Coregonus clupeaformis. The sequence continues at coordinate 33,097,594 of NC_059216.1, read as the reverse complement.
TGCCTCTCTCCCATGTCAATATGCCTAGCCTATTGCTGTTTGGGTTAGTTATTGTTGTACTATTTCACTGTAGAGCCCCTAGTCCCGCTCAACCTGCCTCAGATAGCTCCTTTGTCCCACCCCCCATACACGCGGAGGCAGGCTCAATCGGTACCTCCAGTGATGCTATCTCTTTCATCATTACCCAATGCTTAGGTGTACCTCCACTGTACTCATATCCTTCCATATCCTTGTCTGTACATAATGCCCTGAATCTATTCTACAACGCCCAGAAATCTGCCCCTTTTATTCTCTGTACCCAACGCAGTAGAAGACCAGTTCTTAAAGCCTTTAGCCGTATCCTTATTCTATTCCTCTTCTGTTCCTCTGGTGATGTAGAGGTTAACCCAGGCCCTGAAGCCCCCAGCATCACTCCTACTCCCCAGGCGCTATCATTTGTTGACTTCTGTAACCATAAAAGCCTTGGTTTCTTGCATGTTAACATCAGAAGCCTCCTCCCCAAGTTTGAGTTATTCACTGCAGTAGCACACTCTGCCAACCCTGATATTCTAGCAGTGTCTGAATCCTGGCTTAGGAAGGCCACCAAAATTCAGAAATGTCCATCCCGAAATACAACATTTTCCGTCTAGATAGAACTGCCAAAGGGGACGGAGTTGCAATCTTCTGTAGAGATAGCCTGCAGAGCTACAATCTAAACTAGATGCCCTCAATCTCACACAAATTATCAAGGAACCTACCAGGTACAACCCTAAATCTGTAAACATGGGCACCCTCATAGATATCATCCTGACTAATTTACCCTCTAAATACACCTCCGTTGTCTTCAACCAGGATCTCAGCGATCACTGCGTCATTGCCTGCATCCGTAATGGGTCCGCGGTCAAACGACCACCCCTCATCACTGTCAAACGCTCCCTAAAACACTTCAGCGAGCAGGCCTTTCTAATTGACCTGGCCCGGGTATCCTGGATGGATACTGACCTCATTCCGTCAGTAGAGGATGCCCGCATGTTCTTCAAAAGTGCTTTCCATCTTAAATAAGCATGCCCCATTCAAAATATTCAGAACTAAGAACAGATATAGCTCCTGGTTCACCCCAGACTCTACTGCCCTTGACAAGCACAAAAACATCCTGTGGCGTACTGCATTAGCATCGAACAGCCCCCGCGATATGCAACTTTTCAGGGAAGTCAGGAACCAATATACACAATCAGTTAGGAAAGCAAAGGCTAGCTTTTTCAAACAGAAATTTGCATCCTGTAGCACTAACTCCAAAAAGTTTTAGGACACTGTAAAGTCCATGGAGAATAAGAGCACCTCCTCCCAGCTACCCACTGCACTGAGGCTAAGAAACACTGTCACCACCGATAAATCTACGATAATCGAGAATTTCAATAAGCATTTTGCTACGGCTGGCCATGCTTTCCACCTGGCTACCCCTACCCCGGCCACCAGCTCTGCACCATCCACTGCAACTTGCCCATGCCCCCCGCGCTTCTCCTTCACCCAAATTCAGATAGCTGATGTCCCGAAAGAGCTGCAAAATCTGGACCCCTACAAATCAGCTGGGCTAGACAATCTGGACCCTTTCTTTTTAAAATTAGCCACCGAAATTGTTGCAACCTCTATTACTAGCCTGTTCAACCTCTCTTTCGTATTGTCTGAGATCCCCAGAGATTGGAAAGCTGCCGCGGTCATCCCCCTCTTCAAAGGGGGTGACACTCTAGATCCAAACTGTTACAGACCTATATCTATCCTGCCCTGCCTTTCGAAAGTATTTGAAAGCCAAGTTAACAAACTGATCACCGACCATTTCGAATCCCACCGTACCTTCTCCGCTATGCAATCTGGTTCCCGAGCTGGTCATGGGTGCACCTCAGCCACGCTCAAGGTCCTAAACTATATAATAACCGCGATCGATAAAAGACAGTATTGTGCAGCCGTCTTCATCGACCTGGCCAAGGCTTTTGACTCTGTCAATCACCGCATTCTTATTGGCAGACTAAATAGCCTTGGTTTCTCAAATGACTGCCTCGCCTGGTTCACCAACTACTTCTCAGATAGAGTTCAATGTGTCAAATCGGAGGGCCTGTTGTCTGGACCTCTGGCAGTCTCTATGGGGTTGCCACAGGGTTCAATTCTCGGGCCGACTCTATTCTCTGTGTATATCAATGATGTCGCTCTTGCTGCTGGTGACTCTCAGATCCACCTCTAGGCAGACGACACCATTTTGTATACATCTGGCCCTTCATTGGACACTGAGTTAACAAACCTCCAAAAGAGCTTAAATGCCATACATCACTCCTTCCGTGGCCTCCAACTGCTCTTAAACACTAGTAAAACTAAATACATGCTCTTCAATTGAAGGCTGCTTGCACCCGCCCGCACGACTAGAATCACTACTCTCGGCGGGTCTGACTTAGAATATGTGGACAACTACAAAAACCTAGGTGTCTGGTTAGAACGTAAACTCTCCTTCCAGACTCACATCTCCAATCCAAAGTTAAATCTAGAATCGGCTTCCTATTTTGCAACAAAGCCTCCTTCACTCATGCTGCTAAACATGCCCTCGTAAAACTGACTATCCTACCGATCCTTGACTTCGGCAATGTCATTTACAAAATAGCTTCCAACACTCTACTCAGCAAATTGGATGTAGTCTATCACAGTGCCATCCGTTTTGTCACCAAAGCCCCATATACTACCCACCATTGTGACCTGTACGCTCTCGTTGGCTGGCCCTCACTACATATTCGTCGCCAAACCCACTGGCTCCAGGTCATCTATAAATTACTTCTAGGCAAATCATTGCCTTATCTTAGCTCATTGGTCACCTGTAGTATGTGTTCCAGGAGGTATATCTCACTGGTCATTCCCAAAGCCAACACCTCCTTTGGCCGCCATTCCTTCCAGTTCTCTGATGCAAATGACTGGAACGAACTGCAAAAATCTCTGAAACTGGAGAAAAGTATTTGAGCCCCTGCTGATTTTGTACGTTTGCCCACTGACAAAGACATGATCAGTCTATACTTTTAATGGTAGGTTTATTTGAACAGTGAGAGACAGAATAACAACAACAAAAATCCAGAAAAACGCATGTCAATAATGTTATAAATTGATTTGCATTTTAATGAGGGAAATAAGTATTTGACCCCTCTGCAAAACATGACTTAGTACTTGGTGGCAAAACCCTTGTTGGCAATCACAGAGGTCAGACGTTTCTTGTAGTTGGCCACCAGGTTTGCACACATCTCAGGAGGGATTTTGTCCCACTCCTCTTTGCAGATCTTCTCCAAGTCATTAAGGTTTCGAGGCTGACGTTTGGCAACTCGAACCTTCAGCTCCCTCCACAGATTTTCTATGGGATTAAGGTCTGGAGACTGGCTAGGCCACTCCAGGACCTTAATGTGCTTCTTCTTGAGCCACTCCTTTGTTGCCTTGGCCGTTTGGGTCATTGTCATGCTGGAATATCCATCCATGACCCATTTTCAATGCCCTGGCTGAGGGAAGGAGGTTCTCACCCAAGATCTGACAGTACATGGCCCCGTCCATCGTCCCTTTGATGCGGTGAAGTTGTCCTGTCCCCTTAACAGAAAAACACCCCCAAAGCATAATGTTTCCACCTCCTTGTTTGAAGGTGGGGATGGTGTTCTTGGGGTCATAGGCAGCATTCCTACTCCTCCAAACACGGCGAGTTGAGTTGATGCCAAAGAGCTCGATTTTGGTCTCATCTGACCACAACACTTTCACCCAGTTCTCCTCTGAATCATTCAGATGTTCATTGGCAGACTTCAGACGGGCCTGTATATGTGCTTTCTTGAGCAGGCGGACCTTGTGGGCGCTGCAGGATTTCAGTCTGTCACGGCGTAGTGTGTTTCCAATTGTTTTCTTGGTGACTATGGCCCCAGCTGTCTTGAGATCATTGACAAGATCCTCCCATATAGTTCTGGGCTGATTCCTCACCGTTCTCATGATCATTGCAACTCCACGAGGTGAGATCTTGCATGGAGCCCCAGGCCAAGGGAGATTGACAGTCCTTTTGTGTTTCTTCCATTTGCGAATAATCACACCAACTGTTGTCACCTTCTCACCAAGCTGCTTGGCGATGGTCTTGTAGCCCATTCTAGCCTTGTGTAGGTCTACTCTTTGGTCTTGGCCATGGTGGAGAGTTTGGAATCTGGTTGATTGATTGCTTCTGTGGACAGGTGTCTTTTGTAAAGGTAACAAGATGAGTTTAGGAGCACTCCCTTTAAGAGTGTGCTCCTAATCTCAGCTTGTTACCTGTATAAAAGACACCTGGGAGCCAGAAATCTTTCTGATTGAGAGGGGGTCAAATACTTATTTCCCTCACTGTATCTCCCTCACTAACTTGAAGCATCAGTTGTCAGAGCAGCTTACCAATCACTGCACCTGTACACAGCCCATCTGTAATTAGCCCACCCAACCACCTCATCCCCATATTGTTATTTACATTGTTATTTATTTTGTTCATTTGCACCCCAGTATCTCTATTTGCACATCATCTTCTGCACATCTATCACTCCAGTGTTAATACTAAATTGTAATTATTTTGCACTATGGCCTATTTATTGCCTTACCTCCATAACTTACTACATTTGCAGACATTGTTTATAGATTTTCTATTGTGTTATTGACTGTACGTTTTGTTTATTCCAAATGTAACTCTGTGTTGTTGTTGTTTTTATCGTACTGCTTTGCTTTATCTTGGCCAGGTCGCAGTTGTAAATGAGAACTTGTTCTCAACTGGCTTACCTGTTTAAATAAAGGTGAAATAAAATAAAATAAATCCTTCCAGTTAGTTAGGTTCTCTAGTGTAGTCTGTGTCCTTCTAATAACATGACTCATGCTGTGAGTTATAAACTAACATCTGTTTTATTATAATAGCAATGCCTCTGTCTGGATGCTGAAGTCACATAGTAGGAAGGAAAAGTGTCCAGCCAAACTATTAAGTATATTCCTATACTGTAAGGTGAAAAGCAATAAGATGTTTTCATGAGTTGTCAAAGTATCAAGCTAGATTGAATGGAAATGTCTAGCTTTATATTTTCTTAATGGAAGGTGGAATTGTATTGTATTGAGTGGAGTCATAGTCCTTATTTACAGGACTGTACCAATTTTATGGTGTTGAGTAAAAAAGCCATATCTCAGACTGCCCATCTTAATCTTTTATTTTTATTGGCCAGTCTGAGATATGGCTTTTTCTTTGCAACTCTGCCTAGAAGGTCAGCATCCCGGAGTCGCCTCTTCACTGTTGACGTTGAGACTGGTGTTTTGCGGGTACTATTTATTGAAGCTGCCAGTTGAGGACCTGTGAGGTGTCTGTTTCTCAAACTTGACACTCTAATGTAATTGTCCTCTCGCTCAGTTGTGCACCAGGGCCTCCCACTCCTCTTTCTATTCTGGTTAGAGCCAGTTTGCGCTGTTCTGTGAAGGGAGTAGTACACAACATTGTACGAGATCTTCAGTTTCTTGGCAATTTCTCGCATGGAATAGCCTTAATTTCTCAGAACAAGAATAGACTGATCAGTTTCAGAATAAAGTTATTTGTTTCTGGCCATTTTGAGCCTGTAATCGAACCCACAATTACCTATGCTCCAGATACTCAACTAGTCTTAAGAAGGCCAGTTTTATTGCTTCTTTAATCAGCAGAACAGTTTTCAGCTGTGCTAATATAATTGCAAAAGGGTTTTCTAATGATCAATTAGACTTTTAAAATGATAAACTTGGATTAGCAAACACAACGTGCCATTGGAACACAGGACTGATGGTTGCTGATAATGGGCCTCTATACGCCTATGTAGATATTCCATAAAAAATCTGCCTTTTCCAGCTACATTAGCCATTTACAACATTAACAATGTCTACACTGTATTTTTGACCAATTTGATGTTATTTTAATGGACAAAAAAATTGCTTTTCTGTCGAAAACAAGGCAATGGCTGGGCTCTGTCAGGATGCCTTTATAAGCAAATCAGGTGCAGGCAATTAAGGTGATCGTCAGTCAGGGTCCCAGCTTGCAAGCCGTGAGGCTATTGGTTTGTTTGGTGGCCATGAGGCCTTTGGTTTTGGTTTTGAGTCTTTAGTTTGGCATACCTGTTTGTAGTTTTTCCGTTTATTTTTGTCACCATCTGAACAACTAATAATCAGCTTGGACTGGCCGACCAAGAGGTCAAGAAGGAGCTGGACCTAAGATAAGGTTGCTGTGTCCTGGGTACAGGCATTCAGCACCTGGTCGCGTACACTTACTTCTCAGATTTATGCACACATCAAATCAGGTTACAGATCATGTAGCTAGGCTTAAAACACGGAGACATAACGAGTGCAGCAAAATCAGTAGGCTAGTTATTGGTTTCGTAAGAGTTTTGTCAGATATAATGCTCTACGTATCTAAGGAATAGGGTGGAAGCAGCCATACCGTACACAACAAAAATAATTGATGTTACGACAGAGAATCACACAAGTTTATACACATTTCAGAGTAGAGCACAGTGACTCATACATACAATCACTCCCCTCAGATCCTATCCTCCTCATTCTCATTCTCTCCTCTCCTCTTCTCTCCTCTCCACCAATATGTCCCTGGATGATGTCCCTGTCCCTGAGCTACCCCAGAGGGACCTTTAAGATGCTGTGTTGCTAAATGATGCTTTTATGTAGCTGTGGCTCCCGATGAGTGGCAGGTATACGTGGCTGGTACATCTGCTGCTGGTTTGCAGGCTGAGCCAGAGCCAGATGTAGCCTGTCGTTCAGCGGGCATAAAACAAACATCGCAAATGCCAACCACCATCTGTTAAAGCAGAAATCAGGAGGGTGAGACTTTCGCTACTTTGGGGTAAATGGAAGGCCGTGTTGGTAGACATTTAGGTTGCGTCCCAAATGGCACCCTATTCCCTTTTATAGTGCACTACTTTTGACCAGGGGGCAGCCTGTGACTGTAGTGTACATTTCCCTGTTAGGAGGTGTATGCATGTCATTAGTAGGGTCAGGAGGTTAGCAGGGTCAGGAGTTTTCCCTGTTCTGGTCACATGCTCAGGAAAAACTCTTGGCCCTAGCTATAATTAGCAATTAAACCCAACAATTTCTGCTGGCCAGGAAAAAAATCCAGTTCCTGGTCAATAGATTAGGCATTGGAAAAATTGTTGCACCTCAACCGGGAAATGAGAATATAAAGATGAAAACATGAAAGGAAACATGAAGTATTAGGAAAATCTGTCCGATTGTACATATTGCATCATTTTTCATAGCAATGACATTATCTTTTAAGAGAAGGTCATACATTTTTGTATGTACCACAATTTCAAATAAAACAGTGTCACTTCCTTCTATGATGAAAATGAGTGACACTATACAGTGGCTTGTGAAAGTATTCACCCCCCTTGGCATTTTTCTATTTTGTTGCCTTACAACCTGGAATTAAAATTTATTTTTGGGGGGTTTGCATAATTTGATTTACACAACATGCTTACCACTTTTTTTATTGTAAAACAAACAAGAAATAAGACAAAAAAAGAACTAGAGCGTGCATAACTATTCACCTCTCCCCCCACCCAAGAATTTCCCTGTATTTAGTGCCATCCATCATTCCTTCAATTCTGACCAGTTTCCCAGTCCCTGCAGATGAAAAACATCCCCACAGCATGATGCTGCCACCACCATGGTTCACTGTGGGGATGGTGTTTTCGGGGTGATGAGAGGTGTTGCATTTGCGTCAGACATAGCGTTTTCCTTGATGTCCAAAAAGCTCAATTTTAGTCTCATCTGACCAGAGTAACTTCTTCCATATGTTTGGGGAGTCTCCCACATGCCTTTTGTCGAACACCAAACGTGTTTGCTTATTTTTGTCTTTAAGCAATGGCTTTTTCTGTCTACTCTTCCGTAAAGCCCAGTTCTGTGGAGTGTACGGCTTAAAGTGGTCCTATGGACAGATACTCCAATCTCCACTGTGGAGCTTTGCAGCTCCTTCAAGGTTATCATTGGTCTCTTTGTTGCCTCTCTGATTAATGCCCTCCTTGCCTGGTCCGTGAGTTTTGGTGGGCGGCCCTCTCTTGGCAGGTGTGTTGTGGTGCCATATTCTTTCAATTTTTTAATAATGGATTTAATGGTGCTCCGTGGGATGTTCAAAGTTTCTGATATTTTTTTATAACCCAACCCTGTTCTGTACTTCTCCACAACTTTGTCCCTGACCTGTTTGGAGAGCGCCTTGGTCTTCATGGTGCCGCTTGCTTGGTGGTGCCCCTTGCTTAGTGGTGTTGCAGACTCTGGGGCCTTTCAGAACAGGTGCATATATACTGAGATCATGTGACAGATCATGTGACACTTAGATTTCACACAGGTGGACTTTATTTAACTAATTATGTGACTTCTGAAGGTAATTGGTTGCACCAGATCTTATTTAGGGGCTTCATAGCAAAGGGGGTGAATACATATGCACGCACCACTTTTCCGTTATTAATTTTTTAGAATTATTTGAAACAAGTAATTTTTTCATTTCACTTCACCAATTTGGACTATTTTGTGTATGTCCATTACACGAAATCCAAATAAAAATCCATTTAAATTACAGGTTGTAATGCAACAAAATAGGAAAAATGCCAAGGGGGTTTAATACTTTTGCAAGGCACTGTACATGTTGATTTATTGCTCTGAGTGTCATATTTATTCAGTTGTGTGCTTCTTTAATTAAATAAACTTGTTTGTATTTTTGACATGAAAGGAGAGACACAGAAGCGGACAGACAAGTTGATGTGTGCAGTCATGCCCATACCACATACAGGATTGATGTTGGAGGGAAATACTAGGGGAGGTAGGCAGGGATAGGGAGAGATGTAGAGGGAGAGGGAGGGAGATATATTATTGTCTTTCATTAAACGTTTTCAACAATACGGCTTTTTTAGTATAATATTCATGCACGCCTTGGTTTTACAGGTATTCCAATGTATTTTTCTAATAATTTAACAGAAATGTTAGCATGAACATGAATTTCAATAACATCGGGGGATGAGTGTTTCAAGATGCAGAAGAGCTTTGCTTGCCTAACCTCTGTTTCCACAAAGCAGAATATTTATTTATGTATTGTTGTGTTTGAATAGAAAATCACATCGCACAGGGTTTTTCGTTATTGGATACATTCCGAATTCACAATGAGACACAAATGTAATACCGGTATGTGTCTAATGTTTTATTTTCTGTTTCGTTTCCTTGAAGACTGTTTTATTAGAAGTTTATTTTAAAAATAAAAGCAGTGCATTTCCTTTACGTTTAATTAATCATGTCACTTCCTGAATTCCTGTTCTCACGGTTTCTTGTAAAACATACTGTTTCAACCTCCTAATACATCCCATAAATTCACACATTACTTGTGTTTCTGTTCTCAAAGGTTTATAATATCAGAGAGAGGAGAATAGGGTGATCAACAACATGTAACCGAAACATTGTTTTGAATTTCCTCTAACACACCTTAAGTAAAATACAAAGATATATCAAATGTCATGAATGCCTCTTAATATATATTATGCTAATATGGTGAAACCGTGCAGGTCGTTCTTGTTATACAAGTTTTCTGGCAGAGCGATTATGAGTGGGGGCCTTATGTAAAATGTAAGCACCTGTATTGAGTCAAAAGAAGCTCCTACACTTTCAGCCATTTTATTTTTATGTGAGCACAGAGTTCAATTCCTTTTTGAAGGCCCAATATTAAATAATTTCTGGGTAAAAATTAAGTACCTTACTGTAAAATTTACAAAAATAGCTTTTTATCAAAACAATTTGTCTCAAGCAATAATTTTGCTAGGAAAGTCTGGGAGTGGTCTGAGTGGGGAGGGGAAAACTTAAAACTAGCTCTTATTGGCGTATACAGTTGGTTTGGAATTCTCTTTGTTATTGGTCTATTAACCAATTAACCACCTCGTGATGTCACCAGGACAGCTGAAATTCCCGCCCATGCAAACAGGCGGATTAGAAGGTCCTTTTACAGTGTTAGTTTCATGATACAAAACGCAGGAAAAACTGAATTTTGACTGCACTGGGCCTTTAATGTTTGAAACACATAACCTTCAAAACACAGGTTCAGGATGAGGGGTGGGCTTATCCAATAGCCAAGAAATTCACAAAATAATTATATTTGGAGTTTTTAACACGTAAAAAAAATATAGATTTTTGAAATTGACCGACATCCACTGAAAGGCAGTTTTAGAACCAGGGCGGTAAGAAATCATTGAAGACTTGTCCTCATATTGCATTTTAACATTTACTCTGAATTAAATCTGTGATTGTGTGCAATGCCTTCCAACTGTGTATATATAGATGGAACATAATGATCCAATGAATGCGTGGAGTGTAACGCTCTTTATATAGTCTATTTGAAAGAAGTCTATGACATAAACAGGCCAGTCTGATGCAGCCATAAGTGTAGAGAGAAAGTGGTGAATTAATAATATACAGTTAAATATGCAGTTAAAGTGTAATACTTAAGCAATAATGCCTGAGAACCCAGGAAGTATCATGTGACAAATCCCGACGAGGGCTGTTCTGAGGCCCAAGGCGATGTCAAGGGCCGGGATACAGACCTTGGAGGCAGTTGTCACAAAATAATTCCTGGGTTTGAGGGCATTATTGCTTTTATAAAATGGTTGCCAACATATTTATAAAAATATTAATGACATTTCTTTAAATTAACATAACATTTGTTTTTGCATTCTGAAGTTGCTACCCAAGAGGGCTGGTTGTTAGTTATTTTCTCATGTTTTGACCCAGTTGTTAATTCTAATAATTATATTCATTAGACGTTGCTATGGCATGAAGCTAGCTAGCAGATATTAAATGATGAGAGACAAAACCTCAATAAATAATGATTTAATAAATATCCAATAGGCCTACGTAGGTAACAACTATTATGGTTGGCGAGTCCGAGCTAACCAAGCTAGTTGTGATGTTAATAGACTACCACAGTATAAGTCGTAATACCCATAAAACCTAGAGGTCAAACAGGGAAATGGTTCCAATCGTTTTCCACCACTCATTTTCCCATAGGGGATTTTAGAAACACTTAAAATAAGGCCTGTGTTTCGTGTAGGCTTACCCTGGCGTGACGTTTTGATAACTACAAATGCCATGATGATCTGGACGAGCCTTCCGAATTAAGGCAAAGGTAAGAATATCTGAATTTACTACAGTATCTAATGTTAGCTAAATGTAACATTGAAGAAATTGGCAAAATGTATTTTTAACTGTCTTGTGCAAGTTTTACATTGACACAATACATTTTAGCAAAGGTGTCATCTAGAGATGATGTGCAGGAGCTTGCAGGGATTTGTTTTGCATGATGTCTACTTTGTTACTAATTACCATTTTCGAATCTGAGAGCAAATAGAGCCGAAAAAATTGATAAAAGTCACCTTGTCCGAGAGAGATTTACATGGTTATCAAAACGTCACACAAGGGTAAGCCTACATGAAACACAGCCCTTATTTTAAGTGTTTCTAAAATGCCCTATGGGTAAAATGAATGGAACCATTTCCCTGTTTGACCGCTAGGTTTTATGTGTATTATGACACCTCCACTGTGGGGCTCTATTGTGACGTTTCCGTTGATGGCACACAAGTGGATGCGCTGGTTGGTGACAGCCAGCGCATGCCTCTTCTTTGGCGGAGAATCGGACCTCCAAATCACATCTTTGCCAGCTAAAATGGCACTCCAGCGCTTTCTGTTCTCCATGTTAGGGGCTGCCAATAACTCTTGAGTGAGCTCTCACACCGATGGCCCCTCACAGCCATTGTAACACAGCATTGTTGAATACTTGTTTCTGATTGGCTAGAAGGGCATTCTAGAATGGACATTAAAACCAGATAGTGGGACAGTTGGAAAATATATCGGGTCAGCAATATGCGCCTACACATGCCGACTGTACTTGCTACAAAGTTACAGAAAGCTAAACCAACAACTACACAAACTGAAATTGGATACATTGTAAACACAGGTCCAACAAGGAAAAAACGTAGCTACAGTGAGGGAAAAAAGTACTTGATCCCCTGCTGATTTTGTAAGTTTGCCCACTGACAAAGACATGATCAGTCTATAATTTTAATGGTAGGTTTATTTGAACAGTGAGAGACAGAATAACAACAAAAACATCCAGAAAAATGCATGTAAAAAATGTTATCAATTGATTAGCATTTTAATGAGGGAAATAAGTATTTGACCCCTCTGCAAAACATGACTTAGTACTTGGTGGCAAAACCCTTGTTGGCAATCACAGAGGTCAGACGTTTCTTGTAGTTGGCCACCAGGTTTGCACACATCTCAGGAGGGATTTTGTCCCACTCCTCTTTGCAGATCTTCTCCAAGTCATTAAGGTTTCGAGGCTGACGTTTAGCAACTCGAACCTTCAGCTCCCTCCACAGATTTTCTATGGGATTAAGGTCTGGAGACTGGCTAGGCCACTCCAGGACCTTAATGTGCTTCTTCTTGAGCCACTCCTTTGTTGCCTTGGCCGTGTGTTTTGGGTCATTGTCATGCTGGAATACCCATCCACGACCCATTTTCAATGCCCTGGCTGAGGGAAGGAGGTTCTCACCCAAGATTTGACGGTAAATGGCCCCGTCCATCATCCCTTTGATGCAGTGAAGTTGTTCTGTCCCCTTGGCAGAAAAACACCCCCAAAGCATAATGTTTCCACCTCCATGTTTGACGGTGGGGATGGTGTTCTTGGGGTCATAGGCAGCATTCATTCTCCTCCAAACACGGCGAGTTGAGTTGATGCCAAATAGCTCCATTTTGGTCTCATCTGACCACAACATTTTCACCCAGTTCTCCTCTGAATTATTCAGATGTTCAATGGCAAACGTCAGACGGGCCTGTATATGTCCTTTCTTGAGCAGGGGGACCTTGTGGGCGCTGCAGGATTTCAGTCCTTCACGGCGTAGTGTGTTACCAATTGTTTTCTTGGTGACTATGGTCCCAGCTGCCTTGAGATCATTGACAAGATCCTCCCGTGTAATTCTGGGCTGATTCCTCAACGTTCTCATGATCATTGCAACTCCACGAGGTGAGATCTTGCATGGAGCCCCAGGCCGAGAGAGATTGACAGTTCTTTTGTGTTTCTTCCATTTGCGAATAATCGCACCAACTGTTGTCACCTTTTCACCAAGCTGCTTGGCGATGGACTTGTAGCCCATTCCAGCCTTGTGTAGGTCCAAAATCTTGTCCCTGACATCCCTGGAGAGCTCTTTGGTCTTGGCCATGGTGGAGAGTTTGGAATCTGGTTGATTGATTGCTTCTGTGGACAGGTCTTTTATACAGGTAACAAGCTGAGATTAGGAGTACTCCCTTTAAGAGTGTGCTCCTAATCTCAGCTCGTTACCTGTATAAAAGACACCTGGGAGCCAGAAATCTTTCTGATTGAGAGGGGGTCAAATACTTATTTCCCTCATTAAAATGCAAATCAATTTATAACATTTTTGACATGCGTTTTTCTGGATTTTTTGGTTGTTATTCTGTCTCTCACTGTTCAAATAAACCTACCATTAAAATTATAGATTGATAATTTCTTTGTCAGTGGGCAAATGTACAAAATCAGCAGGGGATCAAATACTTTTTTCCCTCACTGTATCTAGCATTGATTTGTTTTTGCAGAGACATATTTATTTGAAGCATCCAATGACCTAATGTGGTGAGTGATGAGCATGAATTTCTCCGGTCCCCACCACCGCTAAAGCTGTCAAATCCTCCCACATGTTTCTAGTTTGACCAGATGTTTTCAGAAATGGATATATTTTTTATTTGGTTGTCATATTGACAGGTTTGCTAGCAACAAACTATTTAGCTAGCTTCTAGCCTAGTGTTTAATATGCAATGCGATCTCCTCGTAATTAACAGTCAGTGTTGATGAGTGTCCTGACGAGAAGGCAAACTTTTCTAGCTATTCCAGGCAAAATTGGGCATTATCATTATTGTTATGGATGTATCCAGATGAATGTCAATAATAAACAGCTACGTCTGCTGTTATTCTGGCTGCAGATGTCATGACTGTGTGGCTGTATATAGTTGGCTTGCTAGCCAGCAAGGGATAAGAACGTTTTCAGCGAGCATGGCAGTGGAACATAAAGAATGAACGACTGGGTCACATCTATAAATATCGAACTAATCGAACAAACAACTGGGTCGCGTCTCCAGCAACCAAAAGATGAGAAAGTATGAATTTGCTTGCATTGTTACATTTTTCCACAGGTCGTAGCGGCAGACAGGTAGGTTTATGCAACCCCAACTGTTGCAAACCAAATAGTAGCATGGAAAAATATATGATTTTTTCTTGAGGGAGATTAAGTTTATGAATTTCCTGCATGGGCTGCGGGACAGTGCAATTATGACATTAACACGTCATGGTATTTTGCGGGAGTTGTTGCCCTACAACACCCTCTGACCGCAAGGCACTACAGAAGGTAGTGCGTACAGCCCAGTACATCACTGGGGCCAAGCTTCCTGCCATCCAGGACCTCTATACCAGGTGGTGTCAGAGGAAGACCCTCAAAATTGTCAAAGACTCCAGCCACCCTAGTCATAGACTGTTCTCTCTGCTACCGCACGGCAAGCGGTACCGGAGCGCCAAGTCTAGGTCCAAAAGGCTTCCCAACAGCTTCTACCCCCAAGCCATAAGACTCCTGAACAGCTAATCATGGCTACCCGGACTATTTGCACCCCCACCCCATCTTTTTACGCTGCTGCTACTCTGTTAATTTTTTATGCATAGTCACTTTAACTCTACCCACATGTACATATTACCTCAACTACCTCAACTAGCCGGTGCCCCCGCACATTGACTCTGCACCGGTACCCCCCTGTATATATAGCCTCCCTACTGTTATTTTATTTTACTTCTGCTCTTTTTTTCTCAACACTTTTTTGTTGTTGTTGTTTTATTTTACTTTTTTATTAAGAAATAAATGCATTGTTGGTTAAGGGCTGTAAGTAAGCATTTGACGGTAATGTCTACACCTGTTGTATTCGGCGCATGTGGCAAATAAAATGTGATTTGATTTGATATCAACCAATCAGCATCCAGGATCCAAGCAACCCATTTTATAATACAATACTTCACAATGTCTCTCAGGATCAAAACACACATTCTTTTTCATGAATTGCGAAACCAGCAGCTGACGTTGAATCCGACAGTTTTCTGCTTTCCCTTTATTTATCAAAGTATTTTTGTGCCCTCCTCTACCCTCAACTTTCTCTCTCTCTCTCTCCCTTTCTCTCTCTCGCTCACCCTCTCTTTCTCGCTATCTCTCGCTCTCACTCACTCTCTCTCTTGCCCTCTCTCGCCCTCTCTCTCTCTCTCTTCCTCAGATGTGTTCTTTGAGCCTAATCAGACTTCGGACTGCAGCGGGTCGAAGTGGGTTCACTCCAGAGACTGACTCATCAAAGGTTCAGATAAGCCACCCAAACTTCCGTGTGTGTGTGTCTGTAGACTAACCCCCGGCCCATTAGATATCAGTCCAGATATCGGCCTTGGCCTCTGATCCCACTGTGTATCCCGGTCTGGCCGTCGGGAGCAATTGGAGTGTCGGGAGCGGACCTCTAAGGAAAACATGACGGAGATGGATCTGGTGTGACTGATTCATTTATCAGACCTGACTCTGGCTGGGAGAGGAGAGAGGGGGAATAGATGGGTGAGATGAGAGAGGGGAGGGGGAATAGGAAAGAGGAGAAAGGTGAGGAGGGGAAGGGAAGGGATGACAGATGAGAGAGAAGGGTTAACTGGTGCGAAACAAGCCAGGAGATGTCTCTACTGACGTTAATCACAGACAGTAAAGCATCATGGATCCATGAGGGGGTGTCACTCAAAGTCAGGTATCATAACAATGACGTGGGGAAGGGTTGTCATGGTTGATACTGTTACCATGCAGGCTAGGATGCATTTGTTGCTGTCAAAATACCATCAACTCTCCTTCAGAGCTAAACCATTCATCCCTCCTGAAGCCTAGGTGTAACTTGGGGAGAACTTCAAACTGTCCATGCCAGGGTATGAGCGCTCAGTGTAGAGCAGCAGAAGGTCTGAATCAAAGAGGTGCTTCAGCGTGGATGCTTTGGGTGCTCTTCTCTGTTATTGTCGTGTATAATTTATCTGCTGTCAGAGAGGAACGTAGTGGTGGACTTCAGAGCTGGCTTTTCATGCCTTTCAAATGTCATGTTTTGAGCTGGGTCTTCTCAGTCAGTCTAAAAATATACAGGCCTGGCATTTGATGAAATGCTGCGGCAGGTCTGGTCTGATGCAGTAGGCCCAGAGTATGGTACTTTAACCCTTTGCGTTCTAAAAAGGAAGCCATTTGATAATAGGCTGTGGTGGAAATTGAAATAAAATCACTCTGGAAACCCTCCAATGTAAAATCCTTGAAGTCAGCACATTTTTACAGGTCAAAATGATTTCAGTCCTTGAATTAATCATAAAATGCATGTTTTTGTAGGTCAAAGGGATTTCCTTGTAGGTCATGCAGCTGTGAAGAGGTAAGTGCATGCATTCATACAAGGATACTGTCAGCATTTGGCAGTTGCTGATGGATCCAAGACAAAAACCCTCATCCATTTTGGTCTATCTTGACTGAACCAAAGTCAACAGATGAGGGATTAACGTGTAGACACTTAATAGAGTCATTATGCTGAGCTTGAGTTCTTCCTTTGTGGTCTGTAGTCAAAATAAGGCTTAGCACGGATGGATGTTTCTCGGCCCTGTCTTAGTGGGGAGATGTTTGGCTTGGGCCAGGAGATAGTGGGGTTTGGCACTGGGCATCTAAACAGCTGGGCCTTAGTCATTCATCGCTGAGAGGTAAGTGTGTATGTGTGTGTGTGCGTGCATGTATACAGTGTCAGTGTATGAAACGTGTGTGTGCATGCTTGTATGTGTTTCTGTGTGAGAAAGTGAAGAGAGTAAAACCAGGCAGTTGGTTTATGGGCAGTCGTGCACCACATCTCCAGTCATGAAGAGGAGAGGCCAGTTAATGTAAATATGTGAATAGCAGAGCATGTTTTTGCATCAGATTAAATGTTACATCCCAGATGGCATCCTATTACCTATATAGTGCACTACTTTTGACCAGGACCCATGTGGACTATACAGTATATGGAATAGGGTGCAATTTGGGACACATCTCACCATCTCTGGACAGTGTCACAGAGAAATGAAAATAAAGTGATGGTCCACTCACTGTTTGAGTGTAATCTTTTGAGCTAGTGATGCACACTCTACTACCATTCTACTTCCTCCCTTTACTCAATCACTCTACTCTATGTCTGTTCCCATCTCTCTATCTCTTTCTAGCAATATGTGTCTGCCTTTGTCAGGTAACTCCAAGGCCTGTACTGTAATTCCTCTTTTACAGTCTGGGATGGTGAGCCATGATCCATGTCAATGTCAGTAAAGGTTTTCCAAATTCAATTAACAAATCTAAATATCCATATTCTCCATAAATAGCTTATACTGCAATGGAACATGAAGTTACTTACCGCTATTTTAGTGAATCGAATGGAAAATAAATGGAATTGACCCCAACCTTTCGTCTTCAGCACTTGTGCTCCAGTATTCTGTCTTTAGTTGCAGAGTTCACAGACAGACTGATGATCCATTTGGAAAAGCAAGGTGTTGGTATGGATTTTGCCCTCCATTTCTGAACCTCTGAACTGACTCAGGGTCGCGCTCTGACCATGGAAAGGAAAGTGCATGATTAGGATTCTGAGTATGCTCCATTGACTTCCTTCTAAGGGATCCATTCTTACAAGCCAGAAAGCATCAAGCTGGCAATTTCCACTGTTAATCAGCTGTCTGGTCGATGTTGGTAATTAGTTGTTGCTCAACCCTACAGCGTGATAAAAGGGGCCGTGAACAAAGTTGAAGCCGTCAAGAAGAGAGGAGTCAGGGGTTCAGGTAGAGAAGGAATAAGTGGTGTGTGTATGTGTGAGAACTTTCTTGACACATGGGATATGCATGTTTGTAAGACATGGACTGAAGGTGTTAACAGACAAGGCTGGGCCGGGAGTGGAGCCTTGTGTTGCGTCCCAAATGGCACCCTATTCCCTGTTTAGTGCACTACTCACTACTTTTGACCAGGGCCCATAGGGCTAAGGTCAAAAGTAGTTCATTAAACAGGGGAGAGGGTGAAATTTCGCCCTCAGTGTGCAGCCCAAAAAACAACCAGACACAACAGGAGGGGAAACCAGAGAGAGGAAACCCTTTTAAAATCAACACAAATCAATATGAAGAGAAATAAACACGTACTGATCTACAGTGGAGTTCACATGGTACTTGGATAATATTTGTCAAATGTCCAGTCTGGTCTCAAGGCTTGTGTTATTGGTTCCTTAGCAGTAGGAGATATGGACATTAATGTGTGTAGGAATGTGGCACATCTAGACGCATGTTGAAAGACAGCTAAACAATTTAATAAGTACATTTTCCCCTCTCACCCTGTCTCTCTTTGCCTTTCCATACAGTATATGTGACCAACCGGCTCGATTCGGTATTATGTAGCAACATTTGAAATTGTGTTTTTTACATTGGATAAAAGTAGAGACTTAGAGCTAGAAAATGTTATATCATACACTACAGTTGAGGAACAATGGGAAAGTAATTTGGCTTTGAAAGTTGATAAACTTGTAACCTCACTTTTGAGAAAATAGCCCTTGGATGTTTTGGTACCTACTGGAGAGCTCTTCTTTGTCTACACCCATTCAGCATCGTTTACACCCTCTTAAGCTTTAGCCCCACCCATCTCTTTAAGGATTCACATGTGAGGCTATGTACTAAAAAACCAAAGATTTCAAGACTAAAGGCTGGTTTATACTACGGAGGTGTTCGTAAATTTAATCTGAAGTGCCAGAGTGTGCTCTGGGCGTTTGTAAACTCAAAGCGTTGTCAAATTGGCCATTCGTACATTTAGAGTTTTTCACTCTTGGTGCGTTCAGAGTGCACACTGGACGCTCTGGACGAAAAGTAGGGTTGATCTGAGCGTTCTGACCTAACAACAACAGTCAAACACCCAACCTAACTGGCTAACGTTGGCTAGCTTGCTAGCTACTTCCAGACACAAATGAGAGAACAGCTCACTCTGACCATTTTACTCGCCCTAGCAGAGCAGGTTAGGCTGTTTTTATGTTATCCAAAGTGTTGGTGACTGCAACTGTGCTGCTGGCAAAAAATGTATTATGCCAACGTTTACTGACACCGGCCATATTCAATGGGTGTTGAGCGTTCATAAATTTGTCAGTTATTCGGCGCTCTGGCACACTCAGACGAGAGTGCTCTAAAATCAGAGTAGATAGCCAGAGCAAATTTACCAGCTACGTCTATCGATAGTTGTCACAGTGACATCGAAAATATTCTATTGAAATAGTTACTTGCATAGTGGAGTCTTTTGTTTAGACATGTAGCTAGCTAGCTAAACAATGAACCATAATCCCACTCATAGCATTACTACCCTGCATGAATCTGCAGGTAGCTAACCTACCAGGTTCAATGTTAGCTAGCTAACATTAGGCTATAACTAGCAATGCAAATGGCTCTGAGATATGAATAATATTACCTACACAGTTCATACAATTAACGTTAGCTAGCTAACCAGCCAGATAACGTTAGCTAGCTTGATAACAGTACACTTTAACTTGAAATGAAAACGACTTTCTGACAAAATTAGAAACGTGTAATATCTGAAAATGTAGCTAGCTAGACTCTCTTACCCGTATACATGGATGGACGCTTCTTCCTCTTTGTCACGGATGCCATAGTTGCCCTTAGTTTGAAGATGTAATCTGGAGATAGGTGTTTCATACAACAGCCTTCTGTGTGTTCTCTTTTCGACTCCGTCTGCATATTTGCAATCAAACGCCAGAATGTTCTCCATCTCCTTAGCTATCATACTCTATCATACTCTAAAACTTGGCCCTCCAGAAAGTGGAGAGCAACAATTATGCAGTTCTACTACGTGATATCTTTCAAAAAAGCTGCGTTAGAAAGGATTACCTACACATAATGACCAACTCATATTATAGACAGAAGCCCGCTACATGGCAGACCAATCCGAACTCATCTCTCGGCATGTCCAGCCCACTCATTATCTCTGCCAATCATGGCTAGCGGGAAGGTTGCTGTCTTTTTATGTGGCTAAACCAACTAGGCTCGTAATTTAACAATTGTATTCGTATTTACAGATGGCATACAAGTTTGTAATTAAGGCAAAAGTTCACATGTTCCAGAAGGCATTTCTGCCCAAAAATGCATTTTGATAAAAAAAAAAAAAAGGTTACGCTCAAATGGCGCACCTGTGAAGTAGTGACGCGCGACTTATGCCTAGTTTCCTGAAACTAGTCACATATGTCTCTCTCTCCTTCTATTTCCCTCTCTCTCCTGATCCATCTCTCTCTCATCCCTCTATCATTCAGTCTCTCCCTCTTTCTTTCCTTCTCTCTGTCTCCCTTCTGCTTCTCAACTCTCTCGCTCTCTCTCTCTCTCGCTGTCTCTCTCTCTCCCTCCCTTACCCCCGTCTATCTCTCTGTCTGTCTGTCTGTCTGTCTGTCTGTCTGTCTGTCTGTCTGTCTGTCTGTCTGTCTGTCTGTCTCTACATCTCTCCGCCCCTTCGTTTGATCCTCCATTGAGTTATGTGATTCAGAGATCATTTCATGCCTAATGTCTCTCTTTATCAAACATCCAGGCAGCATCTTGTCAGCACTCCCATGGCTTCGTGCCTGGCAGCATTTCAATCACAGACAAAACACTTCAGATGCATCCCAAATGGTACCCTAATCCCTATATAGTGCACTACTTTTGACCAAAGCAGAGGGTTCTGGTCAAAGTAGTGCACTATATAGGGGATAGGGTGCCATTTGGGACGCAACCTTCATTTCTCACAACACACTGCTTCCATTTACATTAATAAAATGCTAAATATGAAATAGATTAGTCAATTTCATCCATTCACGTCAGTGGGCTTCATGAGCAAAATTATTTAGATAAAATTATGTATACATTTGAAGGCGGTACATCATAATGTAAGTAGCTACCGTATGTCCAGATGGCATTGATATTGTGCATTGTCTTGGTAAAATTGCTATTATCCATGTTGAGGAGTCAAAAGGCTTGACGTGTGAGCAGAGCACAGGGAATTTACATGTGGGAAAGGAGTTAGGCTGAATCAATTGGAAATGACAGTATCGATTCAAGGGCTTTGCTTTTCCAACTGTTACGACACCGCTGTGAGGATTACATGCACAATACCATATAATTGACATTCATTATTTATAAAGCTTAAATTTCAACATATTAGCCTTGTGAATTTCCAAACAGTTCGACACAATTTTCAATTGCTGGGTCTAATCTAACTTGATGGGTATTAGGTCTGGTAACACAAACATACTGTTTTATTGGCTGCAGTAGAAAGTTTATTTGGAACACATTTTTTTATTTTAGAGTTTGATTTCGGGCCCATTTTAACTCTTTGACACCTACCAACAAACGGGTGTGATCATTCTACAGTGGTACCTGCAGCGTGCGATCAAACCGGTGTGATTAGAACGCTTATTTAGAATATCCAGTATTTGAGTTTTTCACAGAAACATTTTGCACAAACACAGTCCTTACAGAGTTATGAATGTGACAAATTTATTTTTGGATGCAATACTCAGACATTCACAGAAGTAGCGACAGCATAACACAATCATCCAAACCGGAAAAGGTAGGGTACATTAGTCCTAGCGCTAACTGAGGAAAGATTGACGCAACACAGGCGGTCATATTTAACTAACTCTCGGCTGACAGAAACCACAATATGAATGAGCTAATAGCAATGCCTGTTTACAATTCATCACATCATGGGTGAGCTCACCATTGATTGAAATAATTGAGTAAAACACTTTCTAAAAATCAAAAGAAATCTGACGATGAGTAGTTTGTGCGCGCCACCATGTTTGTTTTTTCGCATCAACCAAAGATAAGAAGAGGAGACAAGATGAGTTTGGTCTGTTTGCAGTATGCGTGTTGAAGGGTGTGTGTTGTCTATGATCATTCACTTCCCTTCATTCACTTCCGGAAGTTTACTCGAAAGATGAGTGAACCATTCCTTCACTTCATTTTGTTATAACATCTTTGGTCTACCAGACGCTTACGTGACAGCCAGAATGCATTGTATAAATAAATTGTATAAATGTAAAATGTATAATGTCAATAAACCACACATAGCTGGCAAATAGCTTAGCATTAGCTCATTATAATCAGTAAAACCTTCAAAAATGTATTTTACACACGTCATAGGATCTCGTGACGCAGTTGGCATCAGTTGCTGGGACTGCTACTCTCTGTCCCGTGATCCTGCCGACCAAGGCTGGGTCTGAGGAGCTATTTGGCGCAGCAGCTAGCCTAGCTGCTAGCTAGCTGCCTATCAAGCTAGCAGGGTTTTCTTGAGGGCTTGAACGCAGCCCGCGACGCAGTTAGCCATTGTGGCTGGGACTGCAGATTGTCCCGGGTTTGTGGCTGTCTAGATCCCTGCTGTTTGTTGTTGTTTTCAATCATCCCTGTAACCTGCCCTGTCTGGAACTGTGAGGAGTAACAGTGTAACCTACGTTGCTAGCTACCATGACAAAGACCAAAGCCAGCGGGAGTACCGTTGAGGACAGTGGTGTCTCTCTATCACAGGTGAAGAATAGTTTAAACGAACAAAAATAGTTCTACAAGCAGTTTTCAACTAATAAAATAATGGACGACCTGACCAGAGAGATCCAGGACCTGAAGAACAGTTTGCAGTTCTCCCAGGGTCAGCTCGATGAGTTGAAACAGGAGAACGGCAAGATGACAGCAATCTGTAAGTAATTGAGAGGGGACATCAGTTCTGTGTGTGAAACCATGATAACAATGACGGCGAAATCTCGAGGGACAATCAAGGCGGAACAACATGGTTGTGGACAGAATTGCAGAATCTCCACATGAGACCTGGATGGAGTCTGACGACAAAGTGAGGGAAATGATCTCTGAGAAATTTAAGATGGACCACAGGAAGATTGAGGTGGAGCACCCACAGGACTGGAAAACCCACCACTGGTCCAGGAGATAGGCCCAGGCCGATAGTGGTCAAGTTCCTGAGGTTCAAGGACAAGGTAGCGGTTCTGGAAAGAGCCAAGAACTTGAGCGGAACGTATATCTTCCTCAACAAGGACTATCCTGAAGCTGTGCGCCAGAAGAGGAAAAAACTTATCCCAGCCATGAGCGTGTGGGGACATTGTTTACATCCGCTATGACAGGCTCATTGTCCACCCTCCCTCCCAGAAGCCTGGAAGGGACGAGAGAGCCAAGCCTATAGGTTCATAGCTTCAACCCCGCAGCACACACACACACACACACACACACACACACACACACACACACACACACACCAATTGATTAATGGACTGCTGAATGTATATTTTTTTATCTTGCTTTGTTTGCTCTTTTCCATATGATGTCTATCTCTGATAAGTTACCCAGGAAAGGGCTGAAAATAGCCCATATTAATATATGTAGCCTTAGAAATAAGGTTCATGAAATCAATAACTTGCTAACATCAGATAACATTAATATATTAGCCATTTCTGAGACTCACTTAGATCATTCATTTGATGATACAGCAGTAGCAATAGATATAACATCTATAGAAGAGACAGAAATGCTTATGGGGGAGGTGTTGCTGCATATATTCAGAGCCATATCCCTGTAATGCTTAGAGAAGATCTTATGTCAATTGTTATTGAAGTGTTGTGGTTGCAGGTTCACTTGGCACATCTAAAGCCTTTTCTTTTTGGGGTGTGCTAACAGTCAGTATCTAAATAATATGTGTGAAATGCTTGATAGTGTATGTGATGTAAACAGAGAGGTCTACTTTCTTGGGGACCTGAATATTGACTGGTTTTCATCAAGCTGTCCGTTCAAGAGGAAGCTTCTCACTTTAACCAGTGCCTGTAATCTGGTTCAGGTTATTAATCAAACTGCCAGGGTGTTTACAAACACAACATCATCCACATGTATTGATCACATTTTTACTAATACTGTAGAACTTTGTTCTAAAGCTGTATCCGTTCCCATTGGATGCAGTGATCACAATATAGTGGCTATATCCAGGAAAGCCAAAGTTCCAAAAGCTGGGCCTAAAATATTGTATAAGAGATCATACAAAAGATTTTGCTGTGACTCTTATGTGGATGCTGTTAAAAATATTTGTTGGTCTGGAGTAGTTAATAAGGAGCATCCATACGCTGCAGTTGATGAATTTATGAAATTGCTTCTTCCAATTACTGATAAACATGCACCTGTTAAGAAACTGACTGTTAGAACTGCTAATGCTCCATGGATTGATGAGGAATTTAAAAACTGTATGGTTGAAAGAGATGGGGCAAAAGGAGTGGCTAATATGTCTGGCTGCACATCTGACTGGCTGATTTGCTGTAAATTGAGAAATTATGTGACTAAACTCAACAAAAAGAAGAAGAGAACTGCCGCAGGGCAGTTCTCTAGGCCCTCTACTCTTTCTTTTTTTACCAATGACCTGCCACTGGCATTAAACAAAGCATGTGTATTCATGTATGCTGATAATTCAACCATATACGCATCAGCAACCACAGCTAATGAAGTCACTGAAACCCTTAACAAATAGTTGCAGTCTGTTTTGGAATGGGTGGCCAGTATTAAACGGGTCCTGAACATCCCTGAAACTAACAGCATTGTTTTTTGGTACAAACCATTCCCTAAATTCTAGACCTCAGCTGAATCTGGCAATTAATGGTGTAGCTGTTGAAGAAGTTGACGAGACTAAATTACTTGGCGTTACCTTAGATTGTAAACTGTCGTGGTCAAACATATAGATTCAATGGTTGTAAAGATGGGGAGAGGTCTGTCTGTAATAAAGAGATGCTCTCCTTTTTTGACACCACACTCCAAAAAGCGAGTCCTGCAGGCTCTAGTTTTGTCTTATCTTGATTATTGTTCAGTAGTGTGGTCGAGTGCTGCAAGGAAAGACCTAGTTAAGCTGCAGCTGGCCCAGAACAGAGTGGCACGTCTTGCTCTTCATTGTAATCAGAGGGCTGATATAAATACTATGCATGCCAGTCTCTCTTGGCTAAGAGTTGAGGAGGGACTGACTGCATCACTTCTTCTTTTTATAAGAAACATTAATGTGTTAAATCCCAAATTGTTTGAATAGGCAACTTACATACAGCTCTGACACACACACTTACCCCACCAGACATGCAACCAGGGGTCTTTTCACAGTCCCCAAATCCAGAACAAATTCAAGAAAGCGTACAGTATTATATAGAACCATTATTGCATGGGGAACTCCGTTCCATCTCATATTTCTCAAATGAACAGCAAACCTGGTTTAAAAAACAGATAAAGTGACACCTCATGACACAAAACCTCTCCCCTATTTTACCTAGATATTTTGTGTGTATGTATTGATATGTAGGCTACGTGTCCTTGAGCTGTTCTTGTCTATTAATGTTTTGTATTAAGTCATGTTTCATGTTTTGTGTGGAACCCAGGAAGAGTAGATGCTTTTGTAACAGCTAATGGGGATCCTAATAAAATACCAAATACCAAATAGGTGTAAATTACGCAATAATCAGAATGCATGATTTGTCACCATTACTTGAAAACATGTGAATAAAACTGTAAATACATTATGCTCCATACATATATACATACTGTATAGTACAGCAGAAACGACAACACGATATACAGAAAATAAGGCTTTGATAGGAATGCACAGAAGTCCAAAGTTATTATTTGTAAGGAAAACAACAATGAAGGCAATGCGAGTGGCAGCTAGAAAATGAGCCAGGGGGTAAAAGTTTGTGCAAGACTGTGCAAATGTCTGCGTACTTGATCTGCGGAATCACTGGGGAAGTGCTCTCCTCGAAGAGAGGAGTTTGTCCGGCTCAGTAAAGCCTCAAACAGAAATTGTCCGCAACAGTGAAATGGGTATACTTCTATGTGAATTAATGAGGAGGCGGAATACACCTCAATTCAAACTGTTGTTAGAAAATAATTTCAAATTGACAAGTTGAAACATAGCCTATAGATAATTAGCAGGCAGCGCAGGAACAGCGAGTGCATTCTGACATCACGGACATAAAGCAACTCACGCTGGGGGCGACCGTTAGAGATACTTGGAACTCAAGCATGACAAGGTTAAGTACTTCAACATCTGCCATTCCCTTTCTCAGCCATCTCTGACTGTGAGACTCACTACTTAACAAAACCACAAATAAGTTTGGGTTTAAATATTTCCACCGGTGCAAAGACAGAGCTTCACTCTCTTTTCCTTTCTCTTAACTTTTTTCCTTTTTATTTTTCTTGGAAATTCCAGCCGTATCCATTGACCATTCAACCACAAAAAGTATAACAAACACCCCAGCCGAAAAAGAGAGTTCTTTGCATGTTCTTACTTTAAACACAGCCATGAATCCCTGGGCTTAAGCCTTGGCAGAGGAGCTCACTATTTCATCTTCCCTGGATGGGCTGTCTGTAGGAGAACATGAAGCTGACTTGCCAAGCCAAATTTCCCCCACACATGGCCAGTAAAAAAGGCTGCATCCCAAATGGAGCCTATTCCCATATAGTGCACTACTTTTGACCAAGTAGTGCACTATATAAGGAATAGGGTGCCATTTGGGATGCACACCAAGTACATGGGCAACAGAGAGAGAGAGCTGATGGCTGGTTCTAACAGTGGTGCACTTTGCTTTTATGGCAGTTTCTCTTTAAACCAGAGAATGAAGGTGTGGGTATGTTATAAATGTTGTGGCCAGGCTAGGATCTGGGCCCTGGGCTCTGGAGCTGGGTTTTAGCCAAGTAAATACAGATGTTGGCCCCACAGAGATCCATTTAGCTGGGATGGGATTCTGAACAGTGGTGGGACTGCCGGGGAATGGCTCAACGCTAACAAGGGAAATCAAAGCTGACTACAGTGTAGGCGTTATGATAAATATGGAACAGCTCATTTTGTTCTGCAGAGATTCACCAGCCAAATACAGTATATCAAATAAAACACTGATTCAAATGTCATATTGTTTTGGTTTATCAAATTCTGTAAATTACTTTTTCATTACATATTCATCACATTACATGTATTTTTGGTTTTAATAACTATATATTTTTGTAAGAATTGACTTCAGTACAACCACATAATCATCTACGGTAGTGTACAGTGAGGGAAAAAAGTATTTGATCCCCTGCTGATTTTGAACGTTTGCCCACTGACAAAGACATGATCAGTCTATAATTTTAATGGTAGGTTTATTTGAACAGTGACCGACAGAATAACAACCATAAAATCTAGAAAAAAATGTTATAAATGTTATAAATTGATTTGCATTTTAATGAGGGAAATACAGTGGGGAGAACAAGTATTTGATACACTGCCGATTTTGCAGGTTTTCCTACTTACAAAGCATGTAGAGGTCTGTAATTTTTATCATAGGTACACTTCAACTGTGAGAGACGGAATCTAAAACAAAAATCCAGAAAATCACATTGTATGATTTTTAAGTAATTAATTTGCATTTTATTGCATGACATAAGTATTTGATAAATCAGAAAAGCAGAACTTAATATTTGGTACAGAAACCTTTGTTTGCAATTACAGAGATCATACGTTTCCTGTAGGTCTTGACCAGGTTTGCACACACTGTAGCAGGGATTTTGGCCCACTCCTCCATACAGACCTTCTCCAGATCCTTCAGGTTTCGGGGCTGTCGCTGGGCAATACGGACTTTCAGCTCCCTCCAAAGATGTTCTATTGGGTTCAGGTCTGGAGACTGGCTAAGCCACTCCAGAACCTTGAGATGCTTCTTACGGAGCCACTACTTAGTTGCACTGGCTGTGTATTTCGGATCGTTGTCATGCTGGAAGACCCAGCCACGACCCATCTTCAATGCTCTTACTGAGGGAAGGAGGTTGTTGGCCAAGATCTCGCAATACATGGCCCCATCCATCCTACCCTCAATACGGTGCAGTCGTCCTGTCCTCTTTGCAGAAAAGCATCCCCAAAGAATGATGTTTCCACCTCCATGCTTCACGGTTGGGATGGTGTTCTTGGGGTTGTACTCATCCTTCTTCTTCCTCCAAACACGGCGAGTGGAGTTTAGACCAACAAGCTCAATTTTTGTCTCATCAGACCACATGACCTTCTCCCATTCCTCCTCTGGATCATCCAGATGGTCATTGGCAAACTTCAGACGGGCCTGGACATGCGCTGGCTTGAGCAGGGGGACATTGCGTGCGCTGCAGGATTTTAATCCATGACGGCATAGTGTGTTACTAATGGTTTTCTTTGAGACTGTGGTCCCAGCTCTCTTCAGGTCAAAAAACCAGGTCCTGCCGTGTAGTTCTGGGCTGATCCCTCACCTTCCTCATGATCATTGATGCCCCACGAGGTGAGATCTTGCATGGAGCCCCAGACCGAGGGAGATTGACCGTCATCTTGAACTTCTTCCATTTTCTAATAATTGCGCCAACAGTTGTTGCCTTCTCACCAAGCTGCTTGCCTATTGTCCTGTAGCCCATCCCAGCCTTGTGCAGGTCTACAATTTTATCCCTGATGTCCTTACACAGCTCTCTGGTCTTGGCCATTGTGGAGAGGTTGGAGTCTGTTTGATTGAGTGTGTGGACAGGTGTCTTTTATACAGGTAACAAGTTCAAACAGGTGCAGTTAATACAGGTAATGAGTGGAGAACAGGAGGGCTTCTTAAAGAAAAACTAACAGGTCTGTGAGAGCCGGAATTCTTACTGGTTGGTAGGTGATCAAATACTTATGTCATGCAATAAAATGCAAATTAATTACTTAAAAATCATACAATGTGATTTTCTGGATTTTTGTTTTAGATTCCGTCTCTCACAGCTGAAGTGTACCTATGAAAAAAATTACAGACCTCTACATGCTTTGTAAGTAGGAAAACCTGCAAAATCGGCAGTGTATCAAATACTTGTTCTCCCCACTGTAAGTATTTGAACCCTCTGCAAAACATGACTTAGGACTTGGTGGCAAAACCCTTGTTGGCAATCACAGAGGTCAGACGTTTCTTATAGTTGGCCACCAGGTTTGCACACATCTCAGGAGAGATTTTGTTCCACTCCTCTTTGCAGATCTTCTCCAAGTCATTAAGGTTTTGAGGCTGACGTTTGGCAACTCGAACATTCAGCTCCCTCCACAGATTTTCTATGGGATTACGGTCTGGAGACTGGCTAGGCCACTCCAGGACCTTAATGTGCTTCTTCTTGAGCCACTCCTTTGTTGCCTTGGCCGTGTGTTTGTCATGCTGGAATACCCATCCAGAACCCATTTTCAATGCCCTGGCTGAGGGAAGGAGGTTCTCACCCAAGATTTGACAGTACATGGCGCCGTCCATTGTCCCTTTGATGCGGTGAAGTTGTCCTGTCCCCTTGGCAGAAAAACACCCCCAAAGCATAATGTTTCCACCTCCATGTTTGACGGTGGGGATGGTGTTCTTGGGGTCATAGGCAACATTCCTCCTCCTCCAAACATGGCGAGTTGAGTTGATGCCAAAGAGCTCAATTTTGGTCTCATCTGATCACAACAGTTTCACCCAGTTCTCCTCTGAATCATTCAGATGTTCATTGGCAACCTTCAGACGGGCCTGTATATGTACTTTCTTGAGCAGGGGGACCTTGCGGGCGCTGCAGGATTTCAGTCCTTCACGGCGTAGTGTGTTACCAATTGTTTTCTTGGTGACTATGGTCCCAGCTGCCTTGAGATCATTGACAAGATCCTCCCATGTAGTTCTGGGCTGATTCCTCACCATTCTCATGATCATTGCAACTCCACGAGGAGAGATCTTGCATGGAGCCCCAGGCCGAGGGAGATTGACAGTTCTTTTGTGTTTCTTCCATTTGCGTATTATCGCACCAACTGTTGTCACCTTCTCACCAAGCTGCTTGGCGATGGTCTTGTAGCCCATTCCAGCCTTGTGTAGATCTACAATGTTGTCCCTGACATCCTTGGAGAGCTCTTTGGTCTTGGCTATGGTGGAGAGTTTGGAATCTGATTGATTGATTGCTTCTGTGGACAGGTGTCTTTTATTCAGGTAACAAGCTGAGATTAGGAGCACTCCTTTTAAGAGTGTGAGGGGGTCAAATACTTATTTCCCTCATTCAAATCCAAATCAATTAATACAATTTTTGACATGCGTTTTTTTCTGGATTTTTTTGTTGTTATTCTGTCTCTCACTGTTCAAATAAACCTACCATTAAAATTATAGACTGATCATTTCTTTGTCAGTGGGCAAACGTACAAAATCAGCAGGGGATCAAATACTTTTTTCCCTCACTGTAGGTCAGTGTTTCCCAACCATGGTCCTCGAGTACACCCAACAATACACATTTTCTACTCATTGCGGGCTTGATGATTAGTTGACAAGTTCAATCAGGTGTGCTTGTCCAGGGCTACAATGAAAATGTGTACTTTTGAAGGTACTCGAGGACCAGGGTTGGGAAACACTGGTGAAGGTACAGTAACATAAAAGACAACACTATCTCTGAACAGACATTTCTCTCCATGGATGCTATTATAGGTTAGCTTCTTCACTAGTATCCACCCAGTGAGAACTGTGAGACAACCGTGTAAGCAGTGATTCATGCTCCTGAAGAGGGCTGGATCATGATTTATAATGCACTTGTGCATAAATTGTCCAATCTAATCCATCAGCCAGACAAAGGAGAGGGTTGCAATAAAGTGTAAATTCCTCAAGAGGAGCCAATATTTAGCAAGGTGCTCAGAGGGTTTACATAAAAAGAGCTGCATAATGCTGTAGCTAAAACAAATATGTTGGAGATTATTAAAGTCCTTATTAGTGAGAGTAACTTCTATAAAGTTAGCTAACTATTGGCCTCTTAGCGTTTAGGTGTTGTGTACTTCTGTTGTTGCCATACTAAAACAGTTTGTCCTATCTCTTCGCAAAGCAAAGCCTATCTTTGATGCAAAAAAGCTGTGAAATGTTATGATGGAAAACAGGACTGATGCGGAATTGCACAACTTAGTTCTGCTTGTTTGTTAGTGCACATTTAGCCATCTTCTCACTGGGCTTTTTAAAAGTTTAGTCATAATTTAGTTATTTGTTAAAACAAAGAACCTTGAGACACTTCAGCTGATGACTTTGGCTACTTTTTCACCACTTTCTCCTCTCTGTCAAACTCATAGTCACAGGAAATTGCTCATTGAATTGGAATTCCAGATCCTTTCTCGAGGACAATGGAACTGCCCCAACCTTGATCAGTCTGGTTACATTTTGACAGTAACAATTTGTCTCCAAATTGGTATTTTGTCTTCGAACAGGACTTTGATGGCTGTAGAATGTCCTTGTTGCAGTATTCTCATTTCCGGTCATTGTTCATGGTCCTTGTCATGATACCATTGAAATAAGCTTTATATACACATTTCACCTTTACTGGTGGCTTGAATTGTTGTGACCTACAATGATTTCAAGCAATATCCTAGAAAATGATTAACTAACAATGAACAAGTGAAGATGAAGACATAATGAATGAGTTTGAGCTCTTGGACTCTTGGTGATTGTCAAGAAGAGAAAAAAAAGAAGAGAAACTGAAATGGATGAGAGAGAGTTGTGCTTATTTATTTACTGTTGAGAAAGTGAGAGGAAAAACTTTGCAGGCCCCAAAATAAGCAGGTTTATTGTTCTTCATAAAGGAAAATAGAATGCAGGTATACTTTTCAATATAAGTACTCCTTGCTGCTGCTTTGCTTCAGGGCTCTTGGAGAGAATTAGAGACAAATGCTGGCATTGGAAACGAAACCTCACATTGCTTTCTTATGAGCTGGGATTTTTGTCTCCAGGCTTGCCTTAAAATGGAATGGAAAATTGTATTTCTTCCCACCATTTCACTGGACAGGGTAACAAACATTGACACACCCACTCACATGGACATGCACGCTCACACTGTACACAGAGATACCCCCCTCCCCCACACACCAACAAACCACTGACTCAGGCACGAACACGCTATTAGAAGTAGCTTGACCTTGCTATCCTCAGATAGGAACATGTGTCAAGCCGAAGACGATGGATGACAGATGACATCATTGTTCATGTTTTGAAAGAGGTGAATGTGTACGGCCCTTACGGCCACACAGGCACAAAGGCTACATAAACACTTGGCGTAGGGTGGTGGAAAGCTATCCTATATTCGTCACACACATCTTCTCATTGTCTACAGCAGAGATTATGACAGCACAGATAGGAGAGAGTGGTGTATGTTGAGACATTTTTACATTCAGCATCACTACGTCAAGGGAAATAAAGTATTCTTTCTAACAAAGAAATCTACATACAGTGGGGAGAACAAGTATTTGATACACTGCCGATTTTGCAGGTGTTCCTACGTACAAAGCATGTAGAGGTCTGTAATTTTTATCATAGGTACACTTCAACTGTGAGAGACGGAATTTAAAACAAAAATCCAGAAAATTACATTGTATGATTTAAGTAATTAATTTGCATTTTATTGCATGACATAAGTATTTGATACATCAGAAAAGCAGAACTTAATATTTGGTACAGAAACCTTTGTTTGCAATTACAGAGATCATACGTTTCCTGTAGGTCTTGACCAGGTTTGCAGACACTGCAGCAGGGATTTTGGCCCACTCCTCCATACAGACCTTCTCCAGATCCTTCAGGTTTCGGGGCTGTCGCTGGGCAATACGGACTTTCAGCTCCCTCCAAAGACTTGGGTTCAGGTCTGGAGACTGGCTAGGCCACTCCAGGACCTTGAGATGCTTCTTACGGAGCCACTCCTTAGTTGCCCTGGCTGTGTGTTTTGGGTCGTTGTCATGCTGGAAGACCCAGCCACAACCCATCTTCAATGCTCTTACTGAGGGAAGGAGGTTGTTGGCCAATATCTCGCCATACATGGCCCAATCCATCCTACCCTCAATACGGTGCAGTCGTCCTGTCCCCTTTGCAGAAAAGCATCCCCAAAGAATGATGTTTCCACCTCCATGCTTCACGGTTGGGATGGTGTTCTTGGGGTTGTACTCATCCTTCTTCTTCCTCCAAACACGGCGAGTGGAGTTTAGACCAAAAAGCTATATTTTTGTCTCATCAGACCACATGACCTTCTCCCATTCCTCCTCTGGATCATCCAGATGGTCATTGGCAAACTTCAGACGGGCCTGGACATGCTCTTGCTTGAGCAGGGGGACCTTGCGTGCGCTGCAGGATTTTAATCCATGACGGCGTAGTGTGTTACTAATGGTTTTCTTTGAGACTGTGGTCCCAGCTCTCTTCAGGTCAAAAAACCAGGTCCTGCCGTGTAGTTCTGGGCTGATCCCTCACCTTCCTCATGATCATTGATGCCCCACGAGGTGAGATCTTGCATGGAGCCCCAGACCGAGGGAGATTGACCGTCATCTTGAACTTCTTCCATTTTCTAATAATTGCGCCAACAGTTGTTGCCTTCTCACCAAGCTGCTTGCCTATTGTCCTGTAGCCCATCCCAGCCTTGTGCAGGTCTACAATTTTATCCCTGATGTCCTTACACAGCTCTCTGGTCTTGGCCATTGTGGAGAGGTTGGAGTCTGTTTGATTGAGTGTGTGGACAGGTGTCTTTTATAC
Organism: Coregonus clupeaformis; assembly: GCF_020615455.1. Lineage (NCBI taxonomy): Eukaryota > Metazoa > Chordata > Actinopteri > Salmoniformes > Salmonidae > Coregonus > Coregonus clupeaformis. Next base: position 33,063,925 of record NC_059216.1, on the reverse strand, counting down.
AGGTAACGAGTTCAAACAGGTGCAGTTAATACAGGTAATGAGTGGAGAACAGGAGGGCTTCATAAAGAAAAACTAACAGGTCTGTGAGAGCCGGAATTCTTACTGGTTGGTAGGTGATCAAATACTTATGTCATGCAATAAAATGCAAATTAATTACTTAAAAATCATACAATGTGATTTTCAGGATTTTTGTTTTAGATTCCGTCTCTCACGGTTGAAGTGTACCTATGATAAAAATTACAGACCTCTACATGCTTTGTAAGTAGGAAAACATGCAAAATCGTCAGTGTATCAAATACTTGTTCTCCCCACTGTATATTTCAGGATGTTGTGTATCCCTGGAAATGATCAGAATTCATGTAAACATAAAACATTTTTAAACATAGCTTGTCATAAAAAAGTGGTCTCTTTGTGTAACAATGTTGCTTCCGTCCCTCTCCTCGCCTTGAAGCAGAGACCCTCTGCACACATCGACATCGTTACCCATCGCTCCACAAAAGCCTCGGCCCTTGCAGAGCAAGGGAAACAACTACTTCAAGGTCTCAGAGCGAGTGACGTCACCGATTGAAACGCTACTTGCGCGCACCGCTAACTAGCTAGCCATTTCACACCGGTTACACTCACCCCCTTTGACCTCCTCCTTTTCCGCAGCAACCAGTGATCCAGGTCAACAGCATCAATGTAACCGTGTTGCTTTCTTCCCTCTCCTCGCCCCAACCTGGCCTTGAACCAGAGACCCTCTGCACACATCGACAACACTTACCCTCGAAGCACCGTTACCCATTGCTCCACAAAATCTTCGGCCCTTGCAGAGCAAGGGAAACAACTACTTCAAGGTCTCAGAGCAAGTGACGTCACCGATGTAAACACTACTTGAGCGCACCGCTAACTAGCTAGGCATTTCACATCGGTTACATTGGCACAACTTAACCCGGGTATGGGGTAAATTGAGCATAGGAACAGGGTAAATTGAGCCGCCTTGGGGTAAGTGGGTGATGGTGTCCTGTGACAGTGGGTGATGGTACTGGTAGGTCAAAGTTTAATTCATGGAATGGGGGTGTATATTCTACATCTTCAATGTATGCCTACATTCAGATACAGAGCTCTCTGTTCAATATCACTTACCCTTCCATTTTTTGACCAGTTGTCTGGGACAGGGATGTTGTTTCGATGTGCCAATTCATAGTCAAGTAATCTGCATTTGAGGCTACTAAGCCCATGAAACTGGGCACAGACGTCAGTTGAATGTCTATTCCATGTTGGTTCAACATAATTTAATTGAAACTGGTCCGCGAGATTCTATTATCTTATTTATTTTGTGATATCCAATTGGTAGTTATGGTCTTGTCCCATCGCTGCAACTCCCGTACGGACTCAGGAGAGGCAAAAGTCAAGAGCCATGCGTCCTCCGAAACACGACCCTGCCAAGCCACACTGCTTCTTGACACACTGCTCGCTTAACCCGGAAGCCAGCCTCACCAATGTGTCGGAAGAAACACTGTACAACTGGTGACTGTGTCAGCGTGCATGCGCCCGGCCCGCCACAGGAGTCGCTAGAGCGCGATGGGACAAGGACATCCCGGCCAGCCAAACCCTCCCCTAACCCGGACGACGCTGGGCCAATTGTGCACGGCCTCATGGGTCTCATGGGTCTTGGGATTGAACCCGGGTCTGTAGTGATGCCTCAAGCGCCACTCGAGAGGCGGTCCGCAAGATTCTTGATATGTTTAGCAAGCTCAGACTCCATGTCATCAGATTAGATCTTGTGTGCCTCTGCTACTCTATCATAGCCTCTCTTTCGCACAGGTAGGTTAGTTTTATTTTTTCTCAATGTACCGCTTCAGAGTCATTTATTTCATCCCTTGCTGCTGCTCAAATGGACTTCTTCCCTTCTCTCACTTCCATGGCTGCTCTCTCAAGAAACTTAAGGGGGGCTAGAACCCTGCTGGTTTTACGTTTGTTTGTATACACAGGGCATAAAATGTCTACTCTGTAACAATAACAATTCAGTATCTTGAGTTCATATGCATGACACATTGCAAAAATACTATGCAAATTGTGCATAAAACTGACAAAATGTAATCAGAATTTGCATGGGGAATGGTGGCCATTGGCTCAACTTACCCCAAGGCAAACATTTTGAATATATTAGCCCACACAGCTACAAGGATGGACTTTCATGCTAGGTTTAGGACCTCGTATTTTAGCTTATAGAGACCCCAACTGAAACCTATAACATCATGAAACCTATAACATAAATGAATTTGACTTTATGAAAATCTGTTTTTTGGACATAACGTGCTTACCACTTTTTAAAAAGTGGTTTCTTCCTTCCCAGACTCCATGAAATTATGACCTCTTCCTAAATATTTGGTCACATGATTAATTTTGTGTATGGTTTCCTAGAAACAAGGGGTGGCTGTCACGTTCGTTCATGAACGAGAAGGACCAAGGCGCAGCGTGATATGCCAACATGTTTATTAAACAAATAAACACAACAACAAAACAATAAACTAACGATACGTGACGTCCTAAGGTATACACAACAAACCTCACACGGAACAAGATCCCACAACCCACTAGTGCCAATAGGCTGCCTAAGTATGGTCCCCAATCAGAGACAACGAGCGACAGCTGCCTCTGATTGGGAACCACACCGGCCAACATAGATCTAGACATACTAGAACTAAACATTGACAATACAACATAGAAAAATGAATATACAGTGGGGTAAAAAGTATTTAGTCAGCCACCAATTGTGCAAGTTCTCCCATTTAAAAAGATGAGAGAGGCCTGTAATTTTCATCATAGGTACACGTCAACTATGACAGACAAATTGAGAAAAAAAAATCCAGAAAATCACATTGTAGGATTTTTAATGAATTTATTTGCAAATTATGGTGGAAAATAAGTATTTGGTCACCTACAAACAAGCAAGATTTCTGGCTCTCACAGACCTGTAACTTCTTCTTTAAGAGGCTTCTCTGTCCTCCACTCGTTACCTGTATTAATGGCACCTGTTTGAAGTTGTTATCAGTATAAAAGACACCTGTCCACAACCTCAAACAGTCACACTCCAAACTCCACTATGGCCAAGACCAAAGAGCTGTCAAAGGACACCAGAAACAAAATTGTTGACCTGCACCAGGCTGGGAAGACTGAATCTGCAATAGGTAAGCAGCTTGGTTTGAAGAAATCAACTGTGGGAGCAATTATTAGGAAATGGAAGACATACAAGACCACTGATAATCTCCCTCGATCTGGGGCTCCACGCAAGTTCTCACCCCGTAGGGTCAAAATGATCACAAGAACGGTGAGCAAAAATCCCAAAACCACACGGGGGGACCTAGTGAATGACCTGCAGAGAGCTGGGACCAAAGTAACAAAGCCTACCATCAGTAACACACTACGCCGCCAGGGACTCAAATCCTGCAGTGCAAGACGTGTCCCCCTGCTTAAGCCAGTACATGTCCAGGCCCGTCTGAAGTTTGCTAGAGTGCATTTGGATGATCCAGAAGAGGATTGGGAGAATGTCATATGGTCAGATGAAACCAAAATAGAACTTTTTGGTAAAAACTCAACTCGTTGTGTTTGGAGGACAAAGAATGCTGAGTTGCATCCAAAGAACACTATACCTACTGTGAAGCATGGGGGTGGAAACATCATGCTATGGGGCTGTTTTTCTGCAAAGGGACCAGGACGACTGATCCGTGTAAAGGAAAGAATGAATGGGGCCATGTATCGTGAGATTTTGAGTGAAAACCTCCTTCCATCAGCAAGGGCATTGAAGATGAAACGTGGCTGGGTCTTTCAGTATGACAATGATCCCAAACACACCGCCCGGGCAACGAAGGAGTGGCTTCGTAAGAATCATTTCAAGGTCCTGGAGTGGCCTAGCCAGTCTCCAGATCTCAACCCCATAGAAAATCTTTGGAGGGAGTTGAAAGTCTGTGTTGCCCAGCGACAGCCCCAAAACATCACTGCTCTAGGGGAGATATGCATGGAGGAATGGGCCAAAATACCAGCAACAGTGTATGAAAACCTTGTGAAGACTTACAGAAAACGTTTGACCTGTGTCATTCCCAACAAAGGGCGTATAACAAAGTATTGAGACACTTTTGTTATTGACCAAATACTTATTTTCCACCATAATTTGCAAATAAATTCATAAAAAATCCTACAATGTGATTTTCTGGAGAAAAAAAATCTCATTTTGTCTGTCATAGTTGACGTGTACCTATGATGAAAATTACAGGCCTCTCTCATCTTTTTAAGTGGGAGAACTTGCACAATTGGTGGCTGACTAAATACTTTTTTTCCCCACTGTACACACCCTGACTCAACATATAAGCGTCCTCTGAGTCAGGGCGTGACAGTACCCCCCCCAAAGGTGCGGACTCCGACCGCACAACATAAACATAGCCGGGTCGGGGCCGGGTGGGCATTCCGCCTCGGAGGCGGATCCGGCTCAGGGCGTGATGACCTCTCACTCTTCGCCTCCCTGTTGCGCCCCTGGTCTGGTCTAGACCTCGGCACGTTGCTTCCCCTCTCCTTCCTCCCACTATATTCCAAGCCCTGTCTGGACCCTGGTGTGGGAGACCCCGAACCTGGAGAGGGGCTGACGTCTGGGTCTGGACTGGAGCCGCTGACCGGAGCTGGACCGGGCACCGGTGGAGCGGACTGCTCAGGCTCCGGACTGGAGCCCGGTGGAGCGGACTGCTCTGGCTCCGGACTGGAGCCGCTGACCGGAGCTGGACTGAACCTCAGTGAAGCGGATTGCTCTGGCTCCGGAGTGGAGTAGCTGACCGGAGCTGAACTTGGCACCGGTGGAGCGGACTGCTCTGGCTCCGGAGTAGAGCAGCTGACCGGTGTCGGACCAGGTGGAACAGGCACGGGCCGTGCCGGACTGGACACACGCACCCCTGGCTTGGTGCGAGGGGCAGGAACAGGCCGGACCGGGCTGGCGACGCGCACCACTGACTTGGTGCGAGGGACAGGAACAGGAACAGGCAGGGCCGGGCTGGCGACGCGCTCCACTGGCTTGGTGCGAGGGACAGGAACAGGCCGGGCCGGGCTGGCGACGTGCACCACTGGCTTGGTGCGAGGGACAGGAACAGGCCAGGCCGGGCTGGCGACGCGCACCACTGGCTTGGTGCGAGGGAAAGGAACAGGCCGGGCCGGGCTGGCGACGCGCACCACTGGGTTGGTGCGAGGGACAGGAACAGGCCGGACCGGGCTGGCGACGCGCACCACTGGCTTGGTGCGAGGGGCAGAAACAGGCCGGACCGGGCTGGCGACGCGCACCACTGTCTTGGTGCGAGGGGCAGGAACGGGCCTGGCCATACTGGGAACACGCACCACTGGCTTAGTGCGGGGAGCAGGACCGGGCCGGACCGGACTGGCGACACGCACCACTTAATTGGTGCGAGGAGCAGGACTGGGTTCCTTTATTAACCCTGCTCCTTCTGCTGCCTAACCAGCTCCTCTCGCCGTGCCTCTACACCTTCCTTCTGCTCCCTCTGAACCAATGGCCCCCGTAATCTGGTGGCCTCCTCTCCTAACCAGCAGATCCGCCCTGTCGCGGCCTCCTGCTGCCTCGTCGTCCACACCATGTGCCCCCAAAACATTTTTTTGGGGGGATTGCCTCTCCACCCTGATCAGGGCCTCCCTCTTTCTTGCCAGATCCTCTCTCATCTCCTGCCAAGTCCATCCTCTCTGCTCCTCCTCGGCACACTGCTTGGTTCAGGTCTGGTGGGATCTTCTGTCACGTTCGTTCATGAACGAGAAGGACCAAGGCGCAGCGTGATATGCCAACATGTTTATTAAACAAATAAACACAACAACAAAACAATAAACTAACGATACGTGACGTCCTAAGGTACACACAACAAACCTCACACGGAACAAGATCCCACAACCCACTAGTGCCAATAGGCTGCCTAATTATGGTCCCCAATCAGAGACAACGAGCGACAGCTGCCTCTGATTGGGAACCACACCGGCCAACATAGATCTAGACATACTAGAACTAAACATAGAAAAACACAACAAGGGATATACACACCCTGACTCAACATATAAGCGTCCTCTGAGTCAGGGCGTGACAGTGGCTCAATTAACCCTTTGGCTCAATTTACCCCACTCTATCCTATGCTGGATGGACAAGGGTATTTTTGGTTGGCTGCAGATTTGATGAAGAGTGTAACAAAGGCGATGATAGTGTTGTCTCGACATGCATTACAGCTTTTCAAAAGGTGATTGTTTGGAGCACTCACTAGAAGAATAACATGTATTCTGTATATTTTGTATACTATGTTCAACATTTTCTTATTTATAATGGTCTTAATTGTAGCATGGCATTTGGGCAATAGCAGTGCTTTTCTCAAAGGCAAGGCCATATAATAAATTACTTCCAGGAAAAGGCATTGGGAAAAGCATTAATTTTTGTAATAAACAAAAGTTTGAGAATGTTCTCTGGCGATGTCCTTGACGATAGTGTTTCACAGGCCATTGTGGAAGGATGGGTTCACAAAGTTAAACTTTTATCCTGCACTGAGGATAGAAAACGAAAGAAAGGAGGAATAACTCTTGTCCTTTATAATATTCTCTGTCAGAGAAGATGGACCAGTGGTGAGAATCACACCAAATCCTAAACCTCATCCCCTTTCTCCTTAAAAACTGAAAGAACGAACGACAGCAAAAGAAAATTGGCTTCCTGTGTGTTTCTGAATAGCTTGCTTCCTACTACTAATATTCCCACATGCCGTCTGCCCGCAACAAAAATCAGGACCTATACTACCTTACATGGTAGTAGAGGTCCATGTAGTGTACTTTTGGTACGACCTGACTATGGTTTTCTGAGCACAGCGAAGGTAACTGATATCTCCAGTTTAAATGTTAATGGTCTCAAGCTGTCTGTGAAGGCTGGAAGCTCTGGTACCTCACTGGGAGCACACTGGAAGATCTGCCAGCCTGCTTCTTGATGTCTGCCTGGCATATGCTCCGACTAGTACACCAGCTATAGCTGCAACCCCCACAGTCTCACACGCACAGCCCAAGCCCCTCGGCACAGGATTCAACTCCTTTCCCCGACACATTGTGTGTACCATATGATACAGGGGCTGTCCCTGGTTGTAATGAGCATAACAAGCACCAAGCATCTCCCTTGTGGAGAGGACATGAGGCCTCTATCTACCTGTCTGTCTCCCAAATCTATTCAGCTGCCTGCCTGCCTGGAGAGCAGAGCAGAGAAGACCACTGCATAGGATAGATGTTTATTTCAGAAGAGACTGCTGCTGGGAGGCTTACTATGTGACTCACTGAAGAGGAGACATACAGTACATCCCTGGACACTGTTGGTGTCTGTCAGAGCATCGCCTTCACCTGTGGGAAGTCATACAGCTACTTTGAGACTCAGGGACAAGCCTCTTTGTTCGTATGTGAATTACGAAGGTGCACACATATGCCTAAAAATATATGGGGATTTTAATTACACATTACCAAAGATACCTACAGTGATGATAAAAATCCAGTGTATAACCAGTAATATTCAGTGGGCCGGTGGGGAGGAGGGAAGTGAGATGAGGTGGGAGGTGTGTGTGGCGGGGTCCATAAGGTTTGATGGATTGGAGTAAGGTGTTTGAACATTCCATGGCATGGATGTCAGACTCTGTCTGATTAAAAACACATGCATTCAAAGGATTCTGGATCTTCTGAGGGGGAAATAGCATTTCCTATAATCATGCATACTTATTAGGACTATTATGTCTGAATCCTGACTGTTTCTCATTACCCCCACAAACAGCCCCTTTAATGTCTGATTATATACACACTTTATACCGAAGCAGATTCAGTATTTACAAACCATAGTTTCCATCTGGAATACAATAACTGTTGAGTTTTTTAAGGAAACACAAAATACAATGTTCTATGAATATACAAAAATGTAAAAAATGCATTCCTTGAGGTTGCTGAGTCATGAACTACAGGACTTCTATGTGATAAGTCAGAACCACACACATCATAGATACAACCTGGTCACAGTCCTGCTCATGTCTAGGGTATTGTGCACCCAGAGATCCTATAAATTACTTAACTTTTTTAATCTACTGTATGATTGTGCATCTCTATTCCTCCAACTTAATATAGATTTATGCTAAAACATAGTGTCTTCTTTTGAGGGAAGCTCCACTGTCCAACCCACTGTTTCATATCATTTCTCCTGATTCATGAGCAGATCACGCCTGGTAGATGATCGAACCAGATGTGCTGGCTGTGTACTGCAATCATTGTGTTATTCACTGGACCTACCTCTGAATCATTTAAAGCCAGTGGCACCGTATAGGTTGGTAAAGTCTTGTTGTCTTGCAATGGAGAAGTTAATTGTATGTCTTTATTTGTCCCCCTCAGATTTTCCATGACATCCAGATATATTACTGAACAAAAATATAAATGCAACATGTAAAGTGTTGATCCCATGTTTCATGAGCTGAAATAGAAAATCCCAGAAATGTTCCATACGCACGAAGCTTATTTCTCTCAAATGTTGTGCGCAACTTTGTTTACATCCCTGTTAGTGAGCAATTCTCCTTTGCCAAGGTAATCCAGCCATTTGAGAAATGTGGCATATCAATAAGCTGATTAAACAGCATGATCATTAAACAGGTGCTGGGGACAATAAAGGCCGTTCTAAAAATGTGCAGTTTTGTTACACAACACAATGCCACAGATGTCTCAAGTATTGAGGGAGCATGCAATTGACATGGTGACTGCAGGAATGTCCACCAGAGCTGTTGCCAGATAATTGAATGTTCATTTCTCTATTGTAAGCAGCCTCCAACGTTGTTTTAGAGAATTTGGCAGTAACCGCAGGTGTATGGCGTCGTGTGGGCGAGCAGTTTGCTGATGTCAGCGTTGTGAACAGAGTGCCCCATGGTTGGGGTGGGGTTATGGTATGGGCAGGCATAATCTACGGACAACAAACACAATTGGTTGCCTGGGCTCCTGGGGGAGGTTGAGGCCTTAAAAACACGAATGGATTACAGTAATAAAATGATGGAAGAAATAAGAGCGGAAAATAAGATTTTGAAAACTACCGTAGACTCCCTAAAAGACACTATGGAGAGGCTACAGTATGATAATAAAATAATGAAAGCAGAATTACTTGATCTAAAGCGCAGAAGTATAAAGAATAATATTGTCATAATGGGAATAAAGGAGGATAAAAATTAAAACGATCAATCAACGGAGGAAAAAGTCAAGGTTTTCATGAAACATAATCTCAAGATGACGAACGAACAGGTGGATACAATGGATTTTTAAAAGGGCTCACTATTTCTGTGGCAGAGGGGAGGGAAGGCCCTGTCCGATAGTAGCTAGGCTAACTCATTACAAAATGAAGATTGCCTTGTTACAACAGCTGAAGAACACCCCGTTCTCTATTAATGAACTATTTTCACATGAAATAGTGAAGAGACGACGTGCCCTGTACCCCACTTTCAAAAGGCTCAGAGCAGAGAAGCAGAATGTTCGTCTAGTGGTCGATACATTTTACGTAAACAACCAAATGTTCAAGGATTCGAAGATTACAACATGGCTGTGAGTGAAAGCTACCTCCTGCTAAAGTAGTCCCCGATACACATTTGCACCGCATTACACAGTACAATTATGGATACATTTGTACTTTTTTTATATAAAAAAAATAGTAATGCACTACGGAACCGTGGAATATGTGGACTTAAAATAAGGTTGGGTATCATTATAGTAAGTGGGAAAATAAGTACAGCCAGTTACAATTGTAATGGCTTAGCAGATCATAAAAAAATATAAATTTTTACCTGGCTAAAATATAAATAATATAATATCTATTGTTTACAGGATACTCACTCTACAAATAGAGATGAGGTTGGTGGAAGAAGGACTGGGAGGGAGAAATATATTTTTGTCATGGGCAAGAAACTCAAAAGGGGTGATTATATTAATGAACAACAATTTTGATCTGATTGTGCAAACTGTGCAAACAGATCCTCAAGGAAGATGGATCCTTTTAAATATGCTATTGGACCAAAAACAGATCTGGCTAATTAATCTATATGGGGTAAATAATGATGATCCACACTTCTTCGAAAATATATATAATAATTTATTGAGCTCACAAGTAACAAATACATCTATTATTATGGTGGGAGACTATAATACGTGATTATATGACATTAAGTGTATGTAAATTGTAAAGTATTTTGTCTGTAAATAAGTTTAAAAAATACTCATCATTAAAACAAAAGCAGTTTAGGTCAAAAGAGATCAGACTAATAAAGGAAATAGAGGAAATAACAGCGCAGGTTGATGGTAATGGAAGCTGTACTATAGAGGCACAAAATAGGTTAGATAAAAACCAAAAAGAATTGGAGGAACCTATTCCAGAACGATCAAGTGTAATTTATTACAAAAATAAAGTGAATTGGATGGAACATTTTGAAAAATGCACTACATTTTCAACATAGAATTGCTACCAAAAATAATTTACAGAAAATCGTTCCAAATGACAGTCAACCATGATTCACCAAATTATATTTTGGAAGAGGAAGCAAAATATTTTAAGCATATGTTTTCCTTTCAGTCTCCTCCAACTCCACTGAATGATGCTAACTGTAAGGATTTCTTTCCTAATGATAATAACAATTATGTAAAATTACAAATGTACAGAAAGACCTGTGTGAAGGCCAACCTATAGAGGAGGATCTTCTTGAGACAATTAAATAGTTACAGTCTGGAAAAACACCAGGGCTTGATGGTATACCAGTAGAGGTATATCAGATATTTTTGATGTACTCAAACATCCATAATTAGCATGCGTTAATTACTCCTATAAAATGGTAGACTTTCAGGTATTCAACAAGAAACAGGACCCAGGTGGTAAGTATAAAGATCCAGTCCATTTATAAAATTCTGGTGAAATGCATAGCACATGGAATAAAAAGGTTTTACCAGATATTGTTCATCCTGATCAGACAGGTGTTCTTACATGGACGATATATTGGAGATAATACACAACAATTACTTGGAGCAATTGAACATTATAAAACATCAAAAGATACCAGGCCTGGTCTACATAGCAGATTTCAAAAAGGCGTTTGATAAAGTATGATTAGAATGTATACATAAATGACTGGACTACTTTAATTTCGGTGAATCTCTTATACAATGGGTTAAAGTTATGTACAGCAATCCCAGGTGTAAATAAGTAAATAATGGTTACTTCTCAGAAAGTATTGAGCTCTTAAGAGGAGTAAAACAAGGCTGTTCATTGTCTCCATATCTATATATTATGGCCATCGAAATGCTAGCTATTAAAATTTGATCCAACAAGAACATGAAGTGGTTAGAAATCCAGGGATTAAAATCAAAAGTGTCAATGTATGCCAATGACTCAACTGACTTTTTCTCAATTCCGCAATCTGGATCGATCTTGATCACTTTTCTAGCCTCTCTGGACCAAACCCTAATTATGACAAGTGTATAATATATAACATTTTGGATCGTTAAAAGACACAATGTTTACACTACCTTGTAGTTTACCAATAAAATGGGTGGATGGTGAAGTAGACATACTTGGTTTTTATATCTAAAAAAATATAAATGAACTTACCACAACCAATTTCAATAGAAAGTTTGCAAAAATAGATAAGATTATGCAACCATGGAGAGGTAATTACTTGTCTATTCATAGAAAAATCACATTGATTAACAATTTGGTCCTATCACAGTTTACTTACTTACTAATGGCACTGAATACTCCAGACGACTCATTTTTTAAATCATATGAGCAAAAGATATTTCACTTTATCTGGAATGCTAAGTCAGACAAAATTAAACGTGTCTATTTATATAATGACTACGAGTTTGGGGGGCTAAAATTATTAAAAATGAAATCATTAAACCTCTCACTAAAAGCTTCACTCATACAAAAGTTATACTGAAACCCAAAATAGTTCTCCAGTAGAATATTAAGAATATGAAGGTTGACTTTTTCCCTTTATAGAGATTACAACTTCTCATTTCCAACTAATTGAAAATTAAACTTTGTTTAAAGAATCTCCCTTTCTTAAACAAGCCATACAAAGCTGGTTACAATTTCAATGTTGTCCTCCATAAATGATAGAGAAAATATTACAACAAAAATTATGGTTAAACTCAAATGTACTGATTGATAGAAAAACAGTCTTTATGGAATACATTTTTTATTTAATGATATTATGAATAGAAACGGTGGATTTATCTCACATATGCAGCTATTGAAAATATATGGAATTTCTGCTCAATCCAAAGTTACAACCAACTGATTGCAGCATTACCACAAAAATGGAGGCAAGAGGAAGCGGGAGAAGGTAAGGAACTTGTTTGTCTGCCGTATATTAAAGATACAAATTGGCTGAAAAGGATTGGCATAAATAGAAAAATATACCAGTTTAATTTGAGGACAAACATGTTGACAGCTGCAACATACAGGTTGCAAAATAAATGGGAAGAGATTTTTGATGTACCAATTCCATGGCACATGGTATATGAACTGATACAAAAAACAACCCTTGATTCATTTTTTCCATTTAAATTATTCAATCTTGGTTTCATCAGACCAGATAATCTTGACTTTTTCCACATTTTGTTACGTTACAGCCTTATTCTAAAATGGATTTAAAAAATAATAATCCTCAGTAATCTACACACAATACCCCATAATGACAAAGTATAATTTTTGCAAATGTATTAACAATAAAAAACAGAAATACCGTATTTACCTACAGTTGAAGTCGGAAGTTTACATACACCTTAGCCAAATACATTTAAACTCAGTTTTTTCACAATTTCACAATTAATCGTAGTCAAAATTCCCTGTCTTAGGTCAGTTAGGATCACAACTTTATTTTAAGAATGTGAAATGTCAGAGTAATAGTCGAGAGAATGATTTATTTCAGCTTTTATTTCCTTCATCACATTCCCAGTGGGTCAGAAGTTTAGAAACACTCATTTAGTATTTGGTTGCATTGCCTTTAAATTGTTTAACTTGGGTCAAACATGTCGGGTAGCCTTCCACAAGCTTCCCACAATAAATTGGGTGAATTTTGGCCCATTCCTCCTGACAGAGCTGGTGTAACTGAGTCAGGTTTGTAGGCCTCCTTGCTCGCACATGCTTTTTCAGTTCTGCCATCACATTTTCTATAGGATTGAGGTCAGGGCTTTGTGATGGCCACTCCAATACCTTGACTTTGTTGTCATTTAGCCATTTTGCCACAACTTTGGAAGAATGCTTGGGGTCATTGTCCATTTGGAAGACCCATTTGCGACCATGCTTTAACTTCCTGACTGATGTCTTGAAATGTTGCTTCAATATATCCACAATATATAATATTCCTTCCTCATGATGCCATCTATTTTGTGAAGTGCACCAGTCCCTCCTGCAGCCAAGCACCCCCACAGCATGATGCTGCCACCACCGTGCTTCATGGTTGGGATGGTGTTCTTCGGCTTGCAAGGTACCCCCTTTTTCCTCCAAACATAACGATGGTCATTATGGCCAAACAGTTCTATTTTTGTTTCATTAGACCAGAGGATATTTCTCCAAAAAGTACGATATTTGTCCCCATGTGCAGTTGCAAACCGTAGTCTGGCTTTTTTATGGCGGCTTCGGAGCAGTGGCTTCTTCCTTGCTGAGCGGCCTTTCAGGTTATGTCGATATAGAACTCGTTTTACTGTGGATTTAGATACTTTGTACCTGTTTCCTCCAGCATCTTCACAAGGTCATTTGCTGTTGTTCTGGGATTGATTTGCACTTTTCGCACCAAAGTACGTTCATCTTTAGGAGACAGAATGCGTCTCCTTCCTGAGCGGTATGACAGCTGCGTGGTCCCATGGTGTTTATACTTGCATACTATTGTTTGTACAGATGAACGTGGTACCTTCAGGCGTTTGGAAATTGCTCCCAAGGATGAACCAGACTTGTGGAGGTCTACAATTTATTTTCTGAGGTCTTGGCTGATTTCTTTTGATTTTCCCATGATGTCAAGCAAAGAGGCACTGAGTTTGAAGGTAGGCCTTGAAATACATCCACAGGTACACTCAAATTATGTCAATTAGCCTATCAGAAGCTTCTAAAGCCATGACATCATTTTCTGGAATTTTCCAAGCTGTTTAAAGGCACAGTCAATTCAGTGAATGTAAACTTCTGACCCACTGGAATTGTGATACAGTGAATTATAAGTGAAATAATCTGTCTGTAAACAATTGTTGGAAAAATTACTTGTGTCATGCACAAAGTAGATATCCTAACCAACTTGCCAAAACTATAGTTTGTTAACAAGACATTTGTGGAGTGGTTGAAAAACAAGTTTTAATGACTCCAACCTAAGTGTATGTAAACTTCCGACTTCAAATGTATCTGTATTCCCAGTCAAATGAAATCCATAGATTAGGGCCTAATGAATTTATTTATAGTGATGGATTTCCTTATATAAACTGTAACTCAGTAAAATCTTTGAAATTGTTGCATGTTGCGTTCATATTTTTGTTTAGTAAAGAAATAGAATGATTTGGAGTGTGTTGAATGTTAATATTTAATGGATGGCTGTATAAAACATACAGTGGGGGAAAAAAGTATTTAGTCAGCCACCAATTGTGCAAGTTCTCCCACTTAAAAAGATGAGAGAGGCCTGTAATTTTCATCATAGGTACACGTCAACTATGACAGACAAAATCCAGAAAATCACATTGTAGGATTTTTAATGAATTTATTTGCAAATTATGGTTGAAAATAAGTATTTGGTCAATAACAAAAGTTTCTCAATAATTTGTTATGTACCCTTTGTTGGCAATGACACAGGTCAAACGTTTTCACACACTGTTGGTTTTCACACACTGTTGCTGGTATTTTGGCCCATTCCTCCATGCAGATCTCCTCTAGAGCAGTGATGTTTTGGGGCTGTCGCTGGGCAACAAAGACTTTCAACTCCCTCCAAAGATGTTCTATGGGGTTGAGATCTGGAGACTGGCTAGGCCACTCCAGGACCTTGAAATGCTTCTTACGAAGCCACTCCTTCATTGCCCGGGCGGTGTGTTTGGGATCATTGTCATGCTGAAAGACCCAGCCACGTTTCATCTTCAATGCCCTTGCTGATGGAAGGAGATTTTCACTCAAAATCTCACGATACATGGCCCCATTCATTCTTTCCTTTACACGGATCAGTCGTCCTGGTCCCTTTGCAGAAAAACAGCCTCAAAGCATGATGTTTCCACCCCCATGCTTCACAGTAGGTATGGTGTTCTTTGGATGCAACTCAGCATTCTTTGTCCTCCAAACACGACGAGTTGAGTCTTTACCAAAAAGTTATATTTTGGTTTCATCTGACCATATGACATTCTCCCAATCCTCTTCTGGATCATCCAAATGCACTCTAGCAAACTTCAGACGGGCCTGGACATGTACTGGCTTAAGCAGGGGGACAAGTCTTGCACTGCAGGATTTGAGTCCCTGGCGGCGTAGTGTGTTACTGATGGTAGGCTTTGTTACTTTGGTCCCAGCTCTCTGCAGGTCATTCACTAGGTCCCCCCGTGTGGTTCTGGGATTTTTGCTCACCGTTCTTGTGATCATTTTGACCCCACGGGGTGAGATCTTGCGTGGAGCCCAAGATCGAGGGAGATTATCAGTGGTCTTGTATGTCTTCCATTTCCTAATAATTGCTCCCACAGTTGATTTCTTCAAACCAAGCTGCTTACCTATTGCAGATTCAGTCTTCCCAGCCTGGTGCGGGTCTACAATTTTGTTTCTGGTGTCCTTTGACAGCTCTTTGGTCTTGGCCATAGTGGAGTTTGGAGTGTGACTGTTTGAGGTTGTGGACAGGTGTCTTTTATACTGATAACAAGTTCAAACAGGTGCCATTAATACAGGTAACGAGTGGAGGACAGAGGAGCCTCTTAAAGAAGAAGTTACAGGTCTGTGAGAGCCAGAAATCTTGCTTGTTTGTAGGTGACCAAATACTTATTTTCCACCATAATTTGCAAATAAATTCATTACAAATCCTACAATGTGATTTTCTGGAGAAAAAAAATCTCAATTTGTCTGTCATAGTTGACGTGTACCTATGATGAAAATTACAGGCCTCTCTCATCTTTTTAAGTGGGAGAACTTGCACAATTGGTGGCTGACTAAATACTTTTTTTCCCCACTGTATGCTCATGAGAGGGCCATGAACAACCTATTCATGAAAAATGAGGGAATAGGGCTTGAATTTCTTTTTGTTGATAACCTACATATACTCATAATCAACTTCACAGTTGACATGCTCTAAGATTTCAACTGCCTTAATACCGTTTTATATAACTAGTGGTCAGGGAAAATCTGATACATTTTCGGGGTTACTGCTGTCATACATTGTTCTCTCTACCCCCGTGAATATACCACAGAGTTGGCTATCAACTCTACTGATTTGTAATGCATGATCTCAGCTATCATCTAGTATACATTTGGTCACGCTGTGATGAACACAGTGGTTTTGTTTCACATCTTCAAATTGCACTACATTTTTAAAATTAAATTCGACATAAATCGCTGTGTGTTAGTTGTAGAATGATGGAACTACATCCTAACGCTGCAGTAGACTCTCAGCCTTGCAGCACTATGCAGCATATGTGTATCATTCCACCACAAATGGACAGAGAGTCCAATCAGTGAATGAGCATTAAGGCGGGACATCCAAGCTTCCAATGGCTGAGGATATGCAACCCAATACCCCAGAGTCATCCGAAGCCAATTTAATAGAAGCAGGAAAGTGGGGCTGTCAGCCAGAACAATCAATTACCTTGATATACCTTGATAAAACAATTCAATTATAACAAAAGTACCCTAAATAGGGGACTTAATGTTTTAAAATATTTGTGTGGACTTTACACTCCTTTGGATTTAACACTAACATTATATTCAAAATGTCATATTATAATGATAGACCCGCTTGGACTTTAGGGACACACAGTCATTAACATGTCACAGCTGTGGGTGACACACTGTACAGAGTACACCCACCTGTTTGGTGTTCTGCATCTCAGTCATCATCGGCGACATGAACACTTGTCACTTCTCCCACACAATAAAAGCCTACCCTCATATAGTAGCCATCTATAGAGACCTCAAGTTATGTCTAATCAAATGACATGGGAGGCTGCATCTCACGCCCATGACATACACTACCAGTCAAAAGTTTGGACACACCTACTCATTCAAAGGTTTTTCTTTCTTTATTTTTTTACATTGTAAAATAATAGTGAAGACATCAAAACTATGAAATAACACATATGGAATCATGTAGTAACCAAAAAAGTGGAAGGCAAATGGTGGCTATTTGAAGAATCTCAAATATAAAATATATTTTGATTTGTTTAACACTTTTTTGGTTACTACATGATTCCATATGTGTTATTTCATAGTTTTGATGTCTTCACTATTATTCTACAATGTAGAAAATAGTAAAAATAAAGAAAAACCCTGGAATGAGTAGGTGTGTCCAAACGTTTGACTGGTACTGTATGTTATGTCACAGATCAAAGGAAGATCATATATACAGTATATGCACTAGGCTATGATCAGTGTGTGTGCATGCGTGCATGCCTGTGCGGGCGAGGGCTCAGACTGTTGTCAAATCACCCACACCATAACCCTGCCACTAAACACACACAAATATGATTTATCCCACAGCCTTAGTAATGCACAAATCAAAATAAAGACTTGAACAAGTGATGACTGCCTCATTTTATTGTTATAGGGTGGCATAAAAATGATTTACCATTTGAGTGAGGTAATTTTCTAGCATAAAGAGATTGTAAGGGAATACTAAACAGAAAGATTACAGTTAAGTCTGTCTTCAAGTGGTAAATAAAGAGTTTCCTTAGTAATTGCTAATGTCTGTCAACTGCTAAATGGCTTTATTACATAATCATAGATGTGTTATACAGTATTAATAAAGTGTTAATAAACACTTCATCTAAAATACAATTGTTCGCTAGAATTGTTCTTAAAGTTGAAATCTGTTGCCACCTCCGTTTGCGATATTACAACGACAAAGACATCACTTAAAACAAGAAATATGTTATATTCCCTTGGACATCAATGCACATCATTGCACGCGCGATAGAACAGCAGAGTAGGTACTAAAATATTTGTATTACGTTGCTGGATGCTCATCTCCTCCTTCTCAAAAACTAAATAAAAGCAATAACAAATGCGTCTGGGGCAGCAAGTAGTGGTGGTACATACTTTTTATTTGCAGGATTATTTGCATGATCAGGGATTCACAGGGATTCATTGTAGTCCCAAGTCATTACATATTGATCAGGAGTTGATTGTACTTACATTGTACTCTGTCAACAGGTGTTCTATCCATCTCCTCCTTCTCCTCCTTCTCCTCCACATCCTTCTCCTCCTCCTCTTCCAGTGACCACAGCTGGAATACCAGACGTAATAAATGTTGTCTCCCAGATGACTGTGCAACACTGGACTCTGCTTGTCCGCGTCTGATCCAACATCTGTACCATTAATCTACAACTTATACCCCAGTGTTTATACATTTACAAAACAGCAGATGAAAACATTGAGCAAACCCACGTAGGGCATGAAACTGAATCTGAAATTACATCATTGTGCATGCTGAAGTGCCTCTTAGGGTGACCTGAAGCCCTTAAGAACTTTTCTGTTTGTTTTCCAGTTTCTTCCCTCATCAAACCTGGGTTCAAATTCGATTTGAAATAAGTTGACAATTTATCTTGGCTTGATTTAGCTTGTCTGGCACAATGGAACCAATATAATAGTCACAAGGAGTGCAAACCTTCTGGCACTCCAGGCAAACTAGAGCACATGTTAAAAGTATTTAAATAGTTTCAAATAGTATTGGAACCGCAGTCTGTTTCTCATCTGGTTTGCAGGCATTCAGTCAGTTTGGGAAGGATGGATAGAGGGCAAGGCCTTCCCTAACCTCTATAAGTTGTCTGGAGTACAATTCTGTCAATCATAAATGTACTGTACTGTAACCAAAGTGACAGCTCTTTCTATTTTCAGATCAATGTGTTGGATTGACAGTGTAATCTCACTTTGAAATTCAGAGGTTCACAGGTTTCCTGTCTCACCCTCAGTGCGAATGCATGGCGACCGCAAGGCACTACAGAGGGTAGTGCGTACGGCCCAGTACATCACTGGGGCCAAGCTTCCTGCCATCCAGGATGTCTATAACAGACGGTGTCAGAGGAAGTCCCTAAAAATGGCCAAAGACTCCAGCCACCCTAGTCATAGACTGTTCTCTTTGCTACCGCATGGCAAGTGGCACCGGAGCGCCAAGTCTATGTCCGAAAGGTTTCTTAACAGCTTCTACTCCCAAGCCATAAGACTGCTGAACAGCTAATCAAATGGCTACCCGGACAATTTGCATTGACCCCCCCTTCCCTTTTTTTTTCACGCTGCTGTTTTTTAAATTTATTTTACCTTTATTTAACTAGGCAAGTCAGTTAAGAACAAATTCTTATTTACAATAACGGCCTACCAAAAGGCAAAGGCCTCCTGCGGGGACGGGGGATTAAAAATAAAAATATAGGACAAACACACATCACGACAAGAGAGACACCACAGCACTACATCAATCAATTTTATTTTATATAGCCCTTCTTACATCAGCTAATATCTCGAAGTGCTGTACAGAAACCCAGCCTAAAACCCCAAACAGCTAGTAATGCAGGTGTAGAAGCACGGTGGCTAGGAAAAACTCCCTAGAAAGGCGAAAGCCTAGGAAGAAACCTAGAGAGGAACCAGGCTATGAGGGGTGGCCAGTCCTCTTCTGGCTGTGCCGGGTGGAGATTATAACAGAACCATGCCAAGATGTTCAAAAATGTTCATAAGTGACAAGCATGGTCAAATAATAATCAGGAATAAATCTCAGTTGGCTTTTCATAGCCGATCATTAAGAGTTGAAAACAGCAGGTCTGGGACAGGTAGGGGTTCCATAACCGCAGGCAGAACAGTTGAAACTGGAATAGCAGCAAGGCCAGGCGGACTGGGGACAGCAAGGAGTCACCACGGCCGGTAGTCCCGACGTATGGTCCTAGGGCTCAGGTCTCTCAGTTGGCTTTTCATAGCCGATCATTAAAGAGTTGAAAACAGCAGGTCTGGGACAGGTAGGGGTTTCGTAGCCGCAGGCAGAACAGTTGAAACTGGAATAGCAGCAAGGCCAGGCGGACTGGGGACAGCAAGGTGTCATCATGCCCGGTAGTCCTGACGTATGGTCCTAGGGCTCAGGTTCTCAGAGAGAACACCTGTCCACAGAAGCAATCAATCAGATTCCAAACTCTCCACCATGGCCTTGACCAAAGAGCTCTCCAAGGATGTCAGGGACAAGATTGTAGACCTACACAAGGCTGGAATGGGCTACAAGACCATCGCCAAGCAGCTTGGTGAGAAGGTGACAACAGTTGGTGCGATTATTCGCAAATGGAAGAAACACAAAATAACTGTCAATCTCCCTCGGCCTGGGGCTCCATGCAAGTTCTTACCTCTTGGAGTTGCAATGATCATGAGAACGGTGAGGAATCAGCCCAGAACTACACGGGAGGATCTTGTCAATGATCTCAAGGCAGCTGGGACCATAGTCACCAAGAAAACAATTGGTAACACACTATGCCGTGAAGGACTGAAACCCTGCAGCGCCTGCAAGGTCCCCCTGCTCAAGAAAGCACATATACAGGCCCGTCTGAAGTTTGCCAATAAACATCTGAATGATTCAGAGGAGAACTGGGTGAAAGTGTTGTGGTCAGATAAGACCAAAATTGAGCTCTTTGGCATCAACTCAACTCGCCGTGTTTAGAGGAGGAGGAATGCTGCCTATGACCCCAAGAACACCATCCCCACATCAAACATGGAGGTGGAAACATTATGCTTTGGGGGTGTTTTTCTGCTAAGGGGACAGGACAACTTCACCGCATCAAAGGGACGATGGACGGGGCCATGTACCGTCAAATCTTGGTTGAGAACCTCCTTCCCTCAGCCAGGGCATTGAAATGGGTCGTGGATGGGTATTCCAGCATGACAATGACCCAAAACACATGGCCAAGGCAACAAAGGAGTGGCTCAAGAAGAAGCACATTAAGGTCCTGGAGTGGCCTAGCCAGTCTCCAGACCTTAATCCCATAGAAAATCTGTGGAGGAAGCTCAAGGTTCGAGTTGCCAAACGTCAGCCTCGAAACCTTAATGACTTGGAGAAGATCTGCAAAGAGGAGTTGGACAAAATCCCTCCTGAGATGTGTGCAAACCTGGTGGCCAACTACAAGAAACGTCTGACCTCTGTGATTGCCAACAAGGGTTTTGCCACCAAGTACTAAGTCATGTTTTGCAGAGGGGTCAAATACTTATTTCCCTCATTAAAATGCAAATCAATTCATAACATTTTTGACATGCGTTTTTCTGGATTTTTTTGTTGTTATTCTGTCTCTCACTGTTCAAATAAACCTACCATTAAAATTATAGACTGACAATTTCTTTGTCAGTGGGCAAACGTACAAAATCAGCAGGGGATCAAATACTTTTTTCCCTCACTGTAGCTCTTTGTTGACTGTTGCTGGGTGTTATCGTCCTCCATCAGCACCAGCCTGTACCCTAACTGCCCTAAACTCTCTCCTGGCCCCTTACACTAAGTGTGAATTTGTCCTGCTAGGTGACCTAAACTGGGACATGCTTAAACCACCTGACCAAGTCCTAAAGCAAAGGGACTCCCTAAATCTTTCTCAGATTATTACCAATCCCACAAGGTATGACTCTAAACACCCAGAAAAGGCTACTCTCCTTGATGTTATCCTCACAAATAATCCTTATAGGTATCAGTCTGGTGTTTTCTGTAATGACCTTAGTAATCACTGTTTTACAGCCTGTGTTCGTAGTGGTTGCTCAGTGAAACGACTTGTCCTGATTTGCCATAGACCTTGCAAAAAAAATATTATGAGCAAGCCTTCCTTCATGACCTGGCCTCTGTAAATTGGTATAGAATCAGCTTGATCCCCTCTGTCGAAGACGCTTGGACCTTCCAAAAACATTGAACATCCCACGGAGCACCATTAAATCCATTATAACAAAAATTGAAAGAATATGGCACCACAACAAACCTGCCAAGAGAGGGCCACCCACCAAAACTCACGGACCAGACAAGGAGGGCATTAATTAGAGGCAACAAAGAGACCAAAGATAACCCTGAAGGAGCTGCCATAGGACCACTTTAAGCCGTACACTCCACAGAGCTGGGCTTTACGGAAGAGTGGCCAGAAAAAAGCCATTGCTTAAAGAAAAAAATAAGCAAACACGTTTGGTTTTCGCCAAAAGGCATGTGGAAGACTCCCCAAACATATAAAAGAAGGTACTCTGGTCAGATTAGATTAATATTGAGCTTTTTGGCCATCAAGGAAAACGCTATGTCTGGCGCAAACCCAACACCTCTCATCACCCCGAGAACACCATCCCCACAGTGAAGCATGGTGGTGGCAGCATCATGCTGTGGGGATGTTTTTCATCAGCCGGGACTGGGAAACTGGTAAGAATTGAAGGATTGATGGATGGCGCTACATCCAGGGAAATTCTTGAGGGAAACCTGTTTCAGTCTTCCAGTAGGACAATGACCCTAAGCATACTGCTAAAGCAACACTCTAGTGGTTTAAGGGGAAATATTTAAATGTCTTGGAATGGCCTAGTCAAAGCCCAGACCTCAATCCAATTGAGTATCTGTGGTATGACTTAAAGATTGCTGTACACCAGCGGAACCCATCCAACTTGAAGGAGCTGGAGTAGTTTTGCCTTGAAGAATGGGCAAAAATCCCAGTGGCTAGATGTGCCAAGCTTATAGAGACATAGCCCAAGAGACTTGCAGCTGTAATTGCTGCAAAAGGTGGCTCTACAAAGTATTGACTTTGGTGGGGGGGTGAATAGTTATGCATGCTCAAGTTTTCAGTTTTGTGTAAATCAAATGATACAAACCCCCCAAAAATCTTTTGTTCACCTGACCTAGAATACCTCACAATAAAATGACGACCGTATTATCTCCCAAGAGATTTTTCTTCGGTTATATTCACGGCCGTGTATATCCCACCTCAACCCGATACCACGACGGCCCTCAAAAACTTTATGCAAACTGGAAACCGCATATCCTGAGGCTGCATTTATTGTAGCTGGGGATTTTAACAAAGCAAATTTGAAGACTAGGCTGCTGAAGTTCTATCAACATATCAACTGTTGTACTCGGGCTGCTAAAATCCTCGACCATTGCTATTTGAACTTATAAGGCCCTCCCCCGCCCTCCTTTCGGCAAATCTGATCACGACTCTATAGGCAGAAACTCAAACAGGAAGTACCCATGCTAAGGACTATTCAACGCTGGTCTGACCAATCGGAATCCAAGTTTAAAAAATGTTTTGATCACGTGGACTGGGATATGTTCTGGGTAGCTTGCAAAAATCATTTAGAAACGGTGACTGAGTTTATCAGGAAGTGTATAGGAGATGTTGTGCCCACTGTGACTATTAAAACCTACCCAAACCAGAAACCGTGGATAGATGGCAGCATTCGCGCAAAACTGAAAGCGCAAACCAACGCATTTAACCATGGCAAGGGGACTGGGAATATGGCAGAATACAAACAGTGTATCTACTCACTCCGCAAGGCAATTAAACTGGCAAAACATCCGTATAGAGACAAAGTGGAGTCATAATTCAACGGCTCAGACATGAGACGTATGTGGCAGGGTCTACAGACAATCACGGACTACAAAAGGAAAACCAGCCACGTCACCGACACCGAAGTCTTGCTTCCAGACAAGCTAAACACCTTCTTCGCCCGCTTTGAGTATAACACAGTGCCACTGACACGGCCCACTACCAAGGACTGTGGGCTCTCCTTCTCCATGGCCGACGTGAGTAAGGCATTTAAGCATGTTAACCCCTGCAGGGCTGCCGGCCCAGACGGCATGCCTAGCCACGTCCTCCGAGCATGTGCAGACCAGCTGGCTGGTGTGTTTACGGACATATTCAATCTCTACCTATCCCAGTCTGCTGTCCACACATGCTTCAAGATGGCCACCATTGTTCCTTTACCCAAGAAAGCAAAGGTAACTGAACTAAATGACTATCGCCCCGTAGCACTCACCTCTCTCATTATGAAGTGCTTTGAGAGACTAGTCAAGGATCATATCACCTCTACCTTACCTGTCACCCTATACCCACTTCAATTTGCTTACCGTCCCAATAGATCCACAGACGATGCAATCGCCATCACACTGCACACTGCCCTATCCCATCTGGACAAGAGGAATACCTATGTAAGAATACTGTTCATTGACTCTAGCTCAGAATTCAACACCATAGTATCCTTCAAGCTCATCATTAAGCTCGGGGCCCTGGGTCTGAACCCGGCCCTGTGCAACTGGGTCCTGGACTTCCTGATGGGCCGCCCCCAGGTGGTGAAGGTAGGAAACAACATCTCCACTTCGCTGATCCTCAACACTGGGGCCCCACAAAGGTACGTGCTCAGCCCCCTCCTGTACTCCATGTTCATCCATGACTGAATGGCCAAGCAAGCCTCCAACTCAATCATCAAGTTTGCAGACGACACAACAGTAGTAGGCTTGATGACCAATAATGACGAGACAGCCTACAGGGAGGAGGTGAGGGCTCTGGGAGTGTGGTGCCAGGAAAATAACCTCTCACTCAACGTCAACAAAACAAAGGAGATGATCGTGGATTGATGATTCAGGAATGATTCAGGAAACAGCAGAGGGTGCACCCCCCTATCCACACCGACGGGACCGCAGTGGAGAAGGTAGAAAGCTTCAAGTTCCTTGGCGTACACATCACTGACAAACTGAAATGGTCCACCCACGCAGACAGTGTGGTGAAGAAGGCGCAACAGAGCCTCTTCAACCTCAGGAGGCTGAAGAAATGTGGCTTTGCACCTAAAACCCTCACAAACTTTTACAGATGCCCAATTGAGAGCATCCTGTCGGGCTGTATCACCGCCTGGTACGGCAACTGCACCGCCCGAAACTGCAGGGCTCTCCAGAGGCTGGTGTGATCTGCCGAACGCATTACCGGGGGCAAGCTACACGCCCTCCAGGACACCTACAGCACCCGATGTCACAGGAAGGCCAAAAAGATCATCAAGGACATCAACCATCCGAGCCACTGCCTGTTCATCCAGAAGGTGAGGTCAATACAGGTGCATCATAGCTGGGACCGAGAGAATGAAAAACAGCTTCTATCTCAAGGCCATCAGACTGTTAAATAGCCATCACTAGCACATTAGAGGCTGTTGCTGCCTATTGAAATCACTGGCACTTTAAGAAATGGAACACTAGTCATTTTAATAATGTTTACATATCTTGCATTACTCATCTCATATTTATATATTGTATTCTATAATATTCTACTGTATCTTAGTCCATGCCGCTCTGTCATTGCTTGTCCATATATGTACACTGCTCAAAAAAATAAAGGGAACACTAAAATAACACATCCTAGATCTGAATGAATGAAATAATCTTATTAAATACTTTTTTCTTTACATAGTTGAATGTGCTGACAACAAAATCACACAAAAACTATCAATGGAAATCAAATTTATCAACCCATGGAGGTCTGGATTTGGAGTCACCCTCAAAATAAAAGTGGAAAACCACACTACAGGCTGATCCAACTTTGATGTAATGTCCTTAAAACAAGTCAAAATGAGGCTCAGTAGTGTGTGTGGCCTCCACGTGCCTGTATGACCTCCCTACAACGCCTGGGCATGCTCCTGATGAGGTGGCGGATGGTCTCCTGAGGGATCTCCTCCCAGACCTGGACTAAAGCATCCGCCAACTCCTGGACAGTCTGTGGTGCAACGTGGCGTTGGTGGATGGAGCGAGACATGATGTCCCAGATGTGCTCAATTGGATTCAGGTCTGGGGAACGGGCGGAGCCAGTCCATAGCATCAATGCCTTCCTCTTGCAGGAACTGCTGACACACTCCAGCCACATGAGGTCTAGCATTGTCTTGCATTAGGAGGAACCCAGGGCCAACCGCACCAGCATATGGTCTCACAAGGGGTCTGAGGATGTCATCTCGGTACCTAATGGCAGTCAGGCTATCTCTGGCGAGCACATGGAGGGCTGTGCGGCCCCCCAAAGAAATGCCACCCCACACCATGACTGACCCACCACCAAACCGGTCATGCTGGAGGATGTTGCAGGCAGCAGAATGTTCTCCACGGCGTCTCCAGACTCTGTCACTTCTGTCACGTGCTCAGTGTGAACCTGCTTTCATCTGTGAAGGATACAGGGCACCAGTGGCGAATTTGCCAATCTTGGTGTTCTCTGGCAAATGCCAAACGTCCTGCACGGTGTTGGGCTGTAAGCACAACCCCCACCTGTGGACGTCGGGCCCTCATACCACCCTCATGGAGTCTGATTCTGACCGTTTGAGCAGACACATGCACATTTGTGGCCTGCTGGAGGTAATTTTGCAGGGCTCTGGCAGTGCTCCTCCTGCTC
Organism: Coregonus clupeaformis; assembly: GCF_020615455.1. Classification (NCBI taxonomy): domain Eukaryota; kingdom Metazoa; phylum Chordata; class Actinopteri; order Salmoniformes; family Salmonidae; genus Coregonus; species Coregonus clupeaformis. The sequence goes on along the minus strand of NC_059216.1, from coordinate 33,037,339 downwards.
CTCCTTGCACAAAGGCGGAGGTAGTTGTCCTGCTGCTGGGTTGTTGCCCTCCTACGGCCTCCTCCATGTCTCCTGATGCACTGGCCTGTCTCCTGGTAGCGCCTTCATGCTCTGGACACTACGCTGACAGACACAGCAAACCTTCTTCCCACAGCTCGCATTGATGTGCCTTTCTGGATGAGCTGCACTACCTGAGCCACTTGTGTGGGTTGTAGACTCCGTCTCATGCTACCACTAGAGTGAAAGCGCCGCTAGCATTCAAAAGTGACCAAAACATCAGCCAGGAAGCATAGGAACTGAGAAGTGGTCTGTGGTCACCAACTGCAAAACCAGTCCTTTATTGGGGGTGTCTTGCTAATTGCCTATAATTTCCACCTGTTGTCTATTCCATTTGCACAACAGCATGTGACATTTATTGTCAATCAGTGTTGCTTCCTAAGTGGACAGTTTGATTTCACAGAAGTGTGATTGACTTGGAGTTACATTGTGTTGTTTAAGTGTTCCCTTTATTTTTTTGAGCAGTGTACATAAACAGCAATAAGTAAAGCTGAGCTGTGTTAGTACACCACTGACAGAATGTGTAAGGGAAATGTGCACATGTATTATGTACTGTATGTGGTCCTCTGTAGCTCAGCTGGTAGAGCACGGTGCTTGTAACGCCAAGGTAGTGGGTTCGATTCCCGGGACCACCCATACACAAAAAATATATATGCACGCATGACTGTAAGTCGCTTTGGATAAAAGCGTCTTACAGTCATGTATTGTTAATCAGTGTTGCTTCCTAAGTGGACAGTTTGATTTCACATAATTGTGATTGACTTGGAGTTACATTGTGTTATTTAAGTGTTCCCTTTATTTTTTTGAGCAGTGTATATATAGTTGAAGTCGGAAGTTTACATACACCTTAGCCAAATACATTTAAATCAGTTTTTCACAATTCCTGACATTTACTCCTAGTAAAAATTCCCTGTCTTGGGTCAGTTAGGATCACCACTTTATTTTAAGAATGTGAAATGTCAGAATAATAGTAGAGAGAATGATTTATTTCAGCTTTTATTTCTTTCATCTCATTCCCAGTGGGTCAGAAGTTTACATACACTCAATTAGTATTTGGTAGCATTGCCTTTAAATTATTTAACTTGGGTCAAACGTTTCGGGTAGCCTCCCACAAGCTTCCCACAGTAAGTTGGGTGAAATTTGGCCCATTCCTCTTGACAGAGCTGGTGTAACTGAGTCAGGTTTGTAGGCCTCCTTGCTCGCACATGCTTTTTCAGTTCTGCCCACACATTTTCTATAGGATTGAGTTCAGGGCTTTGTGATGGCCACTCCAATACCTTGACTTTGTTGTCCTTAAGCCATTTTGCCACAACTTTGGAAGTATGCTTGGGGTCAAAGTCCATTTGGAAGACCCATTTGCGACCAAGCTTTAACTTCCTGACTGATGTCTTGAGATGTTGCTTCAATATATCCACATAATTTTCCTTCCTCATGATACCATCTATTTTGTGAAATGTAGCAGTGCCTCCAGCAGCAAAGCACCCCCACAGCATGATGCTGCCACCCCCGTGCTTCACGTTTGGGATGGTGTTCTTCGGCTTGCAAGTACCCCCTTTTTCCTCCAAACATAACGATGGTCATTATGGCGAAACAGTTCTATTTTTGTTTCATCACACCAGAGGACATTTCTCCAAAAAGTACGATCTTTGTCCCCATGTGCAGTTGCAAACAGTAGTCTGGCTTTTTTATGGCGGTTTTGGAGCAGTGGCTATTGTTTGTACAGATGAATGTGGTACATTCAGGCGTTTGGAAATTGCTCCCAAGGATGAACCAGACTTGTGGAGGTCTACAATAATTTTTCTGAGGTCTTTTGATTTTCCAATGATGTCAAGCAAAGAGGCACTGAGTTTGATGGTAGGCCTTGAAATACATCCACAGGTACACCTCCAATTGACTCAAATGATGTCAATTAGCCTATCAGAAGGAATTTTCCAAGCTGTTTAAAGGCACAGTCAACTTAGTGTATGTAAACTTCTGACCCACTGGAATTGTTATACAGTGAATTATAAGTGAAATAATCTGTCTGTAAACAATTGTTGGAAAAATTACTTGTGTCATGCACAAAGTAGATGTCCTAACCGACTTGCCAAAACTATAGTTTGTCAAAAAGAAATTTGTGGAGTGGTTGAAAAATGAGTTTTAATGACTAAGTGTATGTAAACTTCCGACTTCAACTGTATTCTTAAATTCCATTCCTTACTTAGATTTGTGTTTATTGGGTATATGTTGTGAAATTGTTAGATATTACTTGTTAGATATTACTGCACTGTCGGAGCTAGAAGCACAAGCATTTCGCTACACACGCAATAACATTTGCTAAACACGTGTATGTGACAAATACAATTTGATTTGATTTGTACATTTGTGACGTAGTACGCAATTTTTGGGGACCACTTTTGGCTCTTGAGCGCAACTTTCAGAACTACCAATTAAAATGGCGCTACAGAAATTGATAGCTGCCGTTTTATGGTCTCCTGACTAATTCTGCTATTTTGTGTGTTTTTTTTTCTTTACGGTGATCTCACCTTTTTTCGACATAATATTTCCGCCATCATTTCCTATGACCGAAAACAGCTTCTGGACATCAGAACAGCGATCACTAACCTCGATTTGGATGAAGATTTCTACTTCAATGAGTCGGCAGCTTTGTATGTACTGCTCATCCCGGACCAGGCCGTAATCTCTGGGATTCGATAGAGGAAGAGGCGACACAAGAAAGGCAAACGAGTGGGCTCCCTGACGAGTCGATGAGTAAATAAACCACCTGTACCCTCCGTTCTATTGGAGAATGTACAATTACTACAGAACAAACTGGACGAGCGCTGTTCGAGACTATCCTATCAACGGGACCTGAAGAACTGTAATATCCTATGTTTGTGGCTGAAGAAGGATATGGATAATATACAGTGCCTTCGGAAAGTATTCAGACCCCTAGACTTTTTCCACATTTTGTTACGTTACAGCCTTAATCTACAATGGATTAAATAAATAAAAATCCTCAGCAAACTACACACAGTACCCCATATTGACAAATGAAAACAGTTTTTTTTGCCTGAATGCCAAGTGTCATGTCTGGAGGAAACCTCACACCATCCATACAGTGAAGCATAGTGGTGGCAGCATCGTGCTGTGGGGATGTTTTCCAGCTGCAGGGACTGGGAGACTAGTCAGGATCGAGGCAAAGATTAATGGAGCAAAGTACACAGAGAGCTGTGTATTTACCACCACACACCGATGCTGGCACTAAGACCACACTCAACAAACTGTATAGGGCCATAAGCAAATAAGAAAATGCACATCCAGAGGTGGCGCTCCTAGTGGCTGGTAATTTTAATGCAGGGAAACTGTAATCTGTGTTACCTCATTAGCTCTCCCTCGCCCTCCATTTGGCAAATCTGTCCATAACTCTATCTTCCTGATTCAAACTCAAACAGGAAGTACCAGTGACACGCTCAATACGGAAGTGGTCCGATGAAGCGGCTAAGGTACAGGACTTTTTCGCTAGGACAGACTGGAATATGTTCTGGGATTCATCCGATAACATTGAAGAGTTTACCACAACAATCACCAGCTGCAATAATAAGTGCATCGACGACGTCATCGCCACAGTGACCGTACGTACATAACCCCACCAGAAGCCATGGATTACAGGCAACATCTGCACTGAGCTAAAGGGAAGAGCTGCCGCTTTCAAAGAGAGGGACACTAATCCGGATGCTTACGAGAATTCCCGTTACGACCTCTGAGCCATAAAACACTAAAAAAGTCAATACAAGACTAAGACTCTGACGCTCGTCCGATGTGGCAGGGCTTGCAAACTATTACAGTTTACAAAGGGGAAACCCAGATGCGAGCTGCCCAGTGAGGCGAGCCTACTAGACAAGATAAATTCCTTCTATGCTCGCTTCGAGGCAAGCAACACTGAACCATGAATGAGAGCACCAGCTGTTCCGGACGACTGTGTGATTGCGCTCTCCGTAGCCAATGTGAGTAAGGTATTTTAAACAGGTTAACAGTCGCAAGGCCGCGGGGCCAGGCGGATTACCAGGACATGTACTCAGAGCACGCGCTGACCAGCTGGCAAGTGTCTTCACTGACATTTTCAACCTTTCCCTGACCCAGTCTGTAATACCTACATGTTTCAAGCAGACCACCATAGTCCCTGTGCTCAAGAACGCCAAGTTAACCTGTCTAAATGATTATCGCCCCACAGCACTCACATCTGTAGCCATGAAATGCTTTGAAAGGCTGGTCATGGCTGACATCAACACCATAATCCCAGACACCCTGGACCTACTCCAATTCGCATACCACCCCAACAGATCCACAGATAACGCAATCTCTATTTCACTCCACACTGCCCTCTCCCACCTGGACAAGAGGAACACCTACTTGAGAATGCTGTTCATTGACTATAGCTCAGCGTTCAACACTATATTGCCCTCCAATTTCATTTCTAAGTTTAGGACCCTGGGACTGAACCCCTCCCTCTGCAACTGGATCCTGGATTTTCTGACGGGCCACCCCCAGGTGGTGAGGGTAGGCAACAACACATCCGTCACGCTGACCATCAACACGGGGGCCACTCAGGGGTGCGTGTCTAGTCCCCTCCTGTACGCCCTGTTTACCCACGACTGCGTGGCCGCAAACGACTCCAACACCCTCATTAAGTTTGCTGATGACACAACGTTGGTTGGCCTGATTCGCAACGACAATGAGACAGCCTATAGGGAGGTGGTCAGTGACCTGGCAGCAAGACAAAGGAGCTGATCGTGGGGGCTGTAGTGGAGCCGGTCGAGAGCTTCAAGTTCCTCAGTGTCTACATCACTAAGGAATTATCATGGTCCACACACACCAACACAGTCGTGAAGAAGGCTCGAGAACGTCTCTCCCCCCTCAGGAGGCTGAAAAGATTCAACATGGGCCCTCAGATCCTCAAAATGTTCTACAGCTGCACCATTGAGAGCATATTGGCTGTCTGCACCACCACTTTGTATGGCAACTGCTTTGCATCCTACCGCAAGCCGCTACAAAGGGTAGTGTGTCACTGGGGTCGAGCTCCCTGCCATGCAGGACCTCTATAACAGGCGGTGTCAGAGGAAGGCCCTAAAAATGATCAAAGACTCCAGCCACCCAAGGCATAGACTGCTCTCTGCTACTGTACGGCAAACTGATGCACCAAGTCTGGAACCAACAGAACCCTGAAGAGCTTCTACCCCCAAGCCAAGCCATAAGACTGCTAAATACTTAGTCCAGGTAGCTATTTGTTAACTATTTAACTATCTACATTTACCTTTTTTGCACTAACTCACATACGCTGCTGCCACTGTTCATTATCTATCCTGTTGCCTAGTCACTTTATACCTACCTATATGTACATTTCTGCCTCAATTACCTCGTACCCCTGCACATCGACGCCGTACTGGTACCCCATGTATACAGCCAAATAATCGTTACTCATTGTGTATTTATTAATAGTTTTTTTCTTCTTCTATTAGGCCCGTAAGTAAGCATTTCACTGTTAGTCTACATCTGTTGTTTACGAAGCATGTGACAATTACTGGCTAAAAAGTTAAGAAAAGTACCAGATAATATTTTTAAGCCATGGACTGTCTCCTGACTATCTATTAATTATTCAAAGGTAATTATACTCCTTAAATGTAAAACCTGGCTTCATAAATGGACTTTGTAGGTGGTATTTTAGGAGAGCTGTATGGGTCTGGACACTAATAAGAGCTAAAAGTGGAGGAATGGACAGGTAGACATGAGGTCATTCTGAGAGAGGGACCTCATTGGACACAGTGGGAGCCGGTGGGAGCCGTCTCAAATGGCATGCTATTCCCTATGTAATGCACTACTTTTGACCAGGGCCCTGCACTACATAGGGAGCTATTTGAGATGCACCTTGCTGTTCTGTGAGGACTATGCACCTGGATTGACAGGCTCACACCCAGACGTCAGAATATATTTTCACAGAGCGAGCGTCAGGGGGTTTGACATTAATTTAATTCATATCTTCGCCAGAAGTAGTTTCCATCAATAATTTTTAATTGAATTGGATTCGCATCTGTGGCGTTTATTCCCTGAAAATATGCATGAAACTGACATATTCTAATATTTGATTTTTGGACTCCGAGGGGTCAGAAAAGTGTGAAGAGTAAAATTTACTGCGATGTGCCTCAGAAAAGACACTCAAGACCACTGACTTGATGACCTGTCTATAAATATGCTTATGGTTTTACCTTGAAAAGGCACAGCCATAACATACCATTACCATCAATCCTAATTAGAAACAAATCATCAAACCACTTTTGACAGTGTTGCTTTGAAATGGCTCCTTGTACATATCAGGTGTAAATCCATTTATCATTATGCAGGCATAGAGGGAGGCATGTCAAAGGGCGATTTGGATATTGATTTATGCTGTGAATGCCTAATGAATGATCTAACCTTGGGAACATATTAAAATGGGTTACATTTACACATGGGAGAGAGTGAATAATGCATTAACAATCAAAACAAAACAAACAGTGCTACAAAGCTTCTGAATAAATTAGAAGGCTGAGATCACTGTGAGGTCACAACCTCTTTTTCATTAGTGGGAGCTTTCAGAGTCACAATTCTCCACGGTTCTTAGAGAGCCAATCCACACTCTAGATACAATCAACAATAAACATAATGTATTCAAAAAGGGTTCCTTTGTCTGAAAGTACTTGGCCTAATGTACTTGATAGAAAAAGTCCAAGGATTTGTAATGCAAAGGGTTATTATGTTCCATTATATTGGTATGTGATTTAATTGAAAATTACCTATATGCTGTAATTGAATACACATACAGTTGAAGTAGGAAGTTTACATACACTTAGGTTGGAGTCATTAAAACTCGTTTTTCAACCACTCCACACATTTCTTGTTAACAAACTATAGTTTTGGCAAGTCGGTTAGGACATCTACTTTGTGCATGACACAAGTAATTTTTCCAACAATTGTTTACAGACAGATTATTTCACTTATAATTCACTGTATCACAATTCCAGTGGGTCAGAAGTTTACTGTGCCTTTGAACATCTTGGAAAATTCCAGAAAATGATGTCATGGCTTTAGAAGCTTCTGATAATTGACATCATTTGAGTCAATTGGAGGTGTACCTGTGGATGTATTTCAAGGCCTACCTTCAAACTCAGCGCCTCTTTGCTTGACATCATGGGAAAATCAAAAGAAATCAGCCAAGACCTCAGAAAAAAATTGTAGACCTCCACAAGTCTGGTTCATCCTTTGGAGCAATTTCCAAACTCCTGAAGGTACCACGTTCATCTGTAAAAACAATAGTAAGCAAGTATAAACACCATGGGACCACGCAGCCGTCATACCGCTCAGGAAGGAGACGCGTTCTGTCTCCTAGAGATGAACATACTTTGGTGCGAAAAGTGCAAATCAATCCCAGAACAACAGCAAATTACCTTGTGAAGATGCTGGAGGAAACGGGTACAAAAGTATCTCTATCCACAGTAAAACAAGTCCTATATCGACATAACCTGAAAGGCCGCTCAGCAAGGAAGAAGCCACTGCTCTAAAACCGCCATAAAAAAGCCAGACTACGGTTTGCAACTGCACAAGGGGACAAAGATCGTACTTTTTGGAGAAATGTCTTCTGGTAAAATAGAACTGTTTGGCCATAATGACCATTGCTATGTTTGTTGGAAAAAGGGGGTTACTTGCAAGCCAAAGAACACCATCCCAACCGTGAAGCACGGGGGTGGCAGCATCATGCTGTGGGGGTGCTTTGCTGCAGGAGGGACTGGTGCACTTCACAAAATAGATGGCATCATGAGGAAGGAAAATTATGTGGATATATTGAAGCAACATCTCAAGACATCAGTCAAGAAGTTAAAGCTTGGTCTCAAATGGGTCTTCCAAATGGACTTTGACCCCAAGCATACTTCCAAAGTTGTGGCAAAATGGCTTAAGGACAACAAAGTCAAGGTATTGGAGTGGCCATCAATAAGCCCTGACCTCAAACCTATAAAAAATGTGTGTGCAGAACTGAAAAAGCATGTGCAAGCAAGGAGACCTACAAACCTGACTCAGTTACACCAGCTCTGTCAGGAGGAATGGGCCAAAATTCACCCAACTTATTGTGGGAAGCTTGTGGAAGGCTACCCAAAACGTTTGACCCAAGTTAAACAATTTACTAATTGAGTGTATGTAAACTTCTGACCCACTGGGAATGAGATGAAAGAAATAAAAAATGAAAAAAATCATTCTCTCTACTATCATTCTGACATTTCACATTCTTAAAATAAAGTGGTGATCCTAACTGACCTAAGACAGGGAATTTTTACTAGGATTAAATGTCAGGAATTGTGAAAAACAGAGTTTAAATGTATTTGGCTAAAGTGTATGTAAACTTCCGACTTCAACTGTAAGTGTCATCCCTATTGACATTCATTTGCAAGAAGTGTTTGTTTCACGACAGTCTCTGGTTGATTTGAGGATTTAGCGCTGGACTTGAAAACATATTGGACCTACAATATATCACCAAGGCCAGAGGTAACAGCTATAAAGGCCACAGTCCTGTTTCTTCAAAATCACTGTTTGGATAACAATACCTAGAAAGCAGTAGTGTACTGAGAAAATGGTAGTGAACTGTTGAAGGAAGAAATGGTTGAGATGCAACAGTACCATTATTGAAGTACTGTATATACTCATTGATATAAGAGCTGAAAACTTACATTGAACAATGCATTTGAGGCTTGGGATGCTTGTCTGACAGCCTTGTCTGACAGTTCTCTTCAGATTGCTCACACACTGGGCTTACAGTGAATCACCCAGGCAAGATAGTATGTACAGCTCCTAGAACTCTCCTATGATTGGGAGCAGCACACACCTAAAGAGGTCAGCCTGTCCTTAGATCATTTGCTATGTTCTGACATCCATTCATTCATGCACGTACCAAGAGACATGTTGGCTGGAGTTTTACTGTTCTCTACTTCCAGGGAAAGAGAGTTGTGACAGGTTTAGTGGGACATTGGCAAATAGTATACCGTATTTAAGGCAATACCAAGAAAACAACAGTTTACTGAGAAAACAGCAGTTTACTGAGAAAACAGCTTTAAACTGTTCAAGGAATAGGTGAGTTAGATATGCTGTAACATCAATCTTACAAAAGCAGTACCATGCCATTGAAAATAATAAGTGTTTGCAAATATTTTCTTGATCAGTTCACATGGTCAGAGAAAGCCCCAGCCCCCACAAATTAGAGTAAACACCATAAATGTACTTACCACATCCATGCCTATAACTCAACATGGACAGACAGGATAGGAATGTAGTATTGGTGAGTGCCGTCTAGCCTCCTGTAGCTTCCCCCAGTAGGGAATGTCGATATGTGTCTGGCACAGGCCTTTATGTTTAAGTTTGGGCCAGGCTTATCACATGTGTTGGTATGTGCCCCTACCGCTCCTGGACAGCTGTTATGACAGCTGGATTAGTTATGGCGGAGGGTGACGCACACACTCTTGACACATACATAAACACACATATTGACAAACACACATGCACGCACACACACACACAGAAAATTGGCCAGTGTTGTCTAATTTAATTATTAAATTAACACTCATTGGTGTAAAATACAACATTGGTGTTAATAACCAGTGTTAAACCAAACCCATCATTATCATATTTCCCAGCATGCTCTATTGCAGGTTGATTTATTTTTTTTGAATTTCTTGTTTCAATATCTATGTTTTTGCATGCACATTGATTTATTAATTAATCTTATGCTACTCAAACATAAAAAACGGATTTTTCTAAACTAATTAAATCTGTTACTTGGACGTATTGCACCCGTTACTGAAATGGTTGTTCCAGTTTAGATGGTTTACGTAGTCTCAAGTCTTACACTTCCAAATGTTGAATATCCCCACTCTGGCTGGATTCTAATAGGAATTACACATCACTTTTCAAGATGGCATAATGTGACTTGCAGGCCTGAAAACCATGAGTTTCAGGCCACTGTATTAGGGAAGCATAGGCCCTCAAAAAAAGGCCTTATTAAAGGTCATGAACAGTCAAAATCATGTGTTTTTGTGAAATTGGATGATATTTGGATGAAACCAGATCAAAGTATAAAATGGTTGTTGCTTCTATTCAGGAGGCGGGATTATTAAGGGGATAGGGTGACATCACTCTAACTCTACTTTTAATACACCAATGGTAACATGATATTCTCTTACCTAATTTAAAGATGTACCGCCTTGTAACCAACATCAGGGAAGGCGTGATTGCAGAGGGGCGTGGTTTATATAGCTAGGTAGCTACTAATTTGGTGCCAACATTTGACTGTAGGGTGTCAGCAAAAACAGTGGCTTGCGAAAGTATTCACCTCCCTTGGCATTTTTCCTATTTTGTTGCCTTACCATCTAGAATTAAATTTGATTTTTTGGGTGTTTGTATCATTTGACTTACACAACATGCCTACCACTTTGAAGATGCAAAAATTTTTGGGGGGTGAAACAAACAAGAAATAAGACAAAGAATCCCCCCGCCCTTGAGGTATGTCTCTATAAGCTTGGCACATCTAGCCACTGGGACTTTTTGCCCATTCTTCAAGGCAAAATGTATCCAGCTCCTTCAAGTTGGATTGGTTCCGCTGGTGTACAGCAATCTTTAAGTCATACCACAGATTCTCAATTAGATTGAGATCTGGGCTTTGACTAGGCCATTCCAAGACATTTAAATGTTTCCCCTTAAACCACTAGAGTGTTGCTTTAGCAGTATGCTTAGGGGCATTGTCCTGCTGGAAGGTGAACCTCCGTCCCAGTCTCAAATCTCTGGAAGACTGAAACAGCTTTCCCTCCCTGTATTTAGCGCCATCCATCATTCCTTAAATTCTGACCAGTTTCCCAGTCCCTGCCGATGAAAAACATCCCCACAGCATGATGCTGCCACCACCATGCTTCACTGTGGGGATAGTGTTCTCGGGTGATAAGAGGTGTTGGGTTTGCGCCAGACATAGTGTTTTCCTTGATGGCCAAAAAGCTCAATTTTAGTCTCATCTGACCAGAGTACCTTCTTCCATATGTTTGGGGAGTCTCCCACATGGCTTTTGGCGAACACCTCTTCCGTAAAGCCCAGCTCTGTGGAGTGTACGGCTTAAAGTGGTCCTATGGACAGATTCTCCAATCTCCGCTGTGGAGCTTTGCAGCTCCTTCAGGGTTATCTTTGATCTCTTTGTTGCCTCTCTGATTAATGCCCTCCTTGCCTGGTCCGTAAGTTTTGGTGGGCGGCCCTCTCTTGGCAGGTTTGTTGTGATGCCATATTCTTTCAATTTTTCAATAATGGATTTAATGGTGCTCCGTTGGATGTTTTTTTTTATAACCCAACCCTGATCTGTACTTCTCCACAACTTTGTCCCTGACCTGTTTGGAGCGCTCCTTGGTCTTCATGGTGCCGCTTGCTTGGTGGTGCCCCTTGCTTAGTGGTGTTACAGACTCTGGGGCCTTTCAGAACAGTTGTATATATACTGAGATCATGTGACAGATCATGTGACACTTAGATTGCACACAGGTGGACTTTATTTAACTAATTATGTGACTTCTGAAGGTAATTGGTTGCACCAGATCTTATTTAGGGGCTTCATAGCAAAGGGGGTGACTACATATGCATGCACCACTTTTCCGTTATTTATTTTTTAGAATTTTTTGAAACAAGTTATTTTTTTCATTTCACTTCACTTCACCAATTTTGACTAGTTTGTGTATGTCCATTACATGAAATCCAATTAAAAATCCATTTACATTACAGGTTGTAATACAACAAAATAGGAAAAATGCCAAGGGGGTTGAATACTTTTGCAAGGCACTGTATAATTAAAAGTTTACAATATTCATCCATGGCAAAGATACTTATATGTTTCCCCTTTCATCTGTGTCTGGTGTTAGCTAGCTAAGTTACTGGTTATCTAGGTCTTCAGACAGCATGGAACAAAAGGGGGGAGGGTCATGTCAACACATCCGTCAGTGCTGCTGTGAACCGCATCACAAGAGACATGCCAAACAGGAGATGTATATACAAAATTTACATCATGATGCAATTTCAATGTTGTTTGAGTTGCTTTGTGTATCACCAAATTCGCTTGAGATGATTTTACTGCAACACTGCTCACTGCATCCACGTTTCTTGACATTGGTGTTTCAAAGAGCTGTCAGTCAAGGCGAGCTCATGAATATAAGGGCCCCGCCCACTCAGCCTGTCTTTTCAAAATTCCTCGTAGTTAGCCATGCGGGAAAGTACTTCTTCTTCCAAAAAAAGAAGCATTTCTACCCCAAAGAAATATTTTGGGTGATATTTTAGTCACTCAAAAGGCTATTTTACTTGGGAATCAGAATGACTGTTTGGGACCTTTAAATACATGTATTGTATTGAATACTTTCATTTCAATGATGACATATTCACTTAGAATCTCACTTGGTGAAGGCCACAAACACAAAGAGACTGCAACTACCATGTCTGTGTCACTAACAAATACAGTCATGGGTGGTAACTCTACAATTCACCAGAAAATCAATGCTTTTTATCACCTCAGAGCTTATTTTTTAAAGCATTCCATTCAGTAGCTACCTGAACACATAAACCAATACATTTCCACCGGGGCCTATTTGTAAAACCTATTTGTCATATAAATCCGTCTGTGTTCTCAACCCGTTGATGATGGAGCATTGAGGCTGTAGTTGGGAGGGTAGTAATCAAAATTAACCTCTCTCTCTCTCTCTCTCTCTCTCTCTCTCTCTCTCAACATTATAAATTATTTATTAGGGTAGACACAACTACTGACTCAAAACTTCAAAGAGCATTTTTTGGGAGCAGTTGTGCCGTACTAATTAATCAGGCATGTTAGCTAGATCCTTCCTCGCTCGGTAGCAGCGAGAACCCAGGGATTTGTCCCAAATGGCACCCTATTCCCTTTATAGTGCACTGCTTATAGGGAATAGGGTACCATTTGGGACACAACCCGGCTCTTCAACCAGTCACCTTAATCAATGTGGGCTGCGGTATCGATGGAGACCCTTTCAAAGACAGCCATACAGGGCCCAAGGCCTAAGGGCTGAGGAGCCCAGACTACCCAAATGAAACAAACTCAATGTTGAACAAACTATCTCACTGGATCACTGAAAGTTGAAAGTTCACATCGTGTAAGATATGACATAAAGCCTATTAGACACCGTCTTGAGAAACAAGTGTGTGCATATACACGCACACACACAGACACACATACTCAAATAGATGACTGGTGTGTTAAGATAATTCGTTTGATGTTTTACTTGGTAGTAATTTGTTTTTAAAAAATGAATAATAAATTGTGAAATTAGCAATGTATTTTTCTGCTTACTTAGATTAGAGGTTTGAGTTAATAAATGTATTTCCAGAAAGAGTGAGGGTGAAATTCAGGTTTATTCACATAGCTTTCTTTTCAGTTTATTAAGGATTGCATTTCGTGCCCTACCGAATAGCTAATGAACTGCGATAAAAAAGTACATGCCAGAAAAAAACAGGAATCAGGAGCAGCAATCTGTAAAGCAAGTGGTGATGATAATAATACACATGCTATTCCAGACATATACTTTGCAAATACGTTATTGATTTATTTTTAAGTGAGGAGAAATGTGGACTTGTATTTCAGCAGGATGAAATTAACTACAACAAACCACATCTCTAGAGCCAAACCAATAATGCTTCTCATCTATCCTTAATTACTAAACCTTCAATTATCATTAGGAGATTTGTCTGTTAAGCCTTTGAAAAGGTCTTTGACAGGGCATTTGTATGCATAATGAAATAATGCACTGTGTATAATATTTCAAACATTTCAGAATAAAGATATCCTACCCATTCACCTCTTGATTGTCACTAAATGACAGAATCATAAATGAATAAACAGAGCCATACATGGGCGCATTTCATTGGGGACGGGGGGGACGGGGGGGACATGTCCCCCCCCACATTCTGAAATTGCATTTCTGTCCCCCCAGTTTTGTCATTGGAATGCAGTGGTGGAAAAAGTGCCCAATTGTCATACTTGAGTAAAAGTAAAGAAAATAAATAACTCAAGTAAAAGTGAAAGTCACCCAGTAAAATACTACTTGAGTAAAAGTCTGAAAGTATTTGGTTTTAAATATACTTAAGTATCAAAAGTAAATGTAATTGCTAAAATATACCTAAGTATCAAAAGTAAAAGTAAAAGTACGAATCATTTAAAATTCCTTATATTACTAGCCATGTCCTCAGAGCATGCGCAGACCAGATGGCTGGAGTGTTTACTGACATATTCAATCTCTCCATATCCCAGTCTGCTTTTCCCACTTGCTTCGAGATGCCCACCATCATTTCTGTACCCAAGAAAGCAAAGGTAACTGAACTAAATGAGTATTGCCCAGACGGCACAATTTTCTTATTTTTTAAATGTATGTATAGCCAGAGGCACACTTCCACACTCAGACATAATTTACAAAAAAAGCATTTGTGTTTAGTGAGTCCGCCAGATCAGAGGTAGTAGGGATGACCAGGGATGTTCTCTTGATAAGTGTGTGAATTGAACTATTTTCTGTCCTGCTAAGCATTCAAAATGTAACGAGTACTTTTGGGTGTCAGGGAAAATGTATGGAGCAAAAAGTACATTATTTTATGTAGGAATGTAGTGAAGTAAAAGTAAAAGTTGTCAAAAATATAAATAGTAAAGTAAAGTACAGATACCAAAAAAAAACTACTTAAGTAGTACTTTAAAGTATTTTTACTTAAGTACTTTACACCACTGTTGGAAGGTAATACAAAATGAGGCAACGGTGTGTTTTAGGACCATGCGGACGCCTCCGAGTGGTCGGGTAGGCTGTTTGGAGCGTTTATCCGACTGGGTTTAAAATAATAAATAAAATGTCCCCCCCCCCCCCCACTTCCAAAACCATATATTAATAAATCATAATAATATGTTTGATTAGTATAGTGCTTTTCATTACTGTGTTATCTCAAATCTCTACAAAGGAAAAAAAAATACAGTGCATTCGGAAAGTATTCAGACCCCTTGACTTTTTCCACGTTACATTACAGCCTTATTCTAAACTAGATTAAATAGTCCCCCCATCATAAATCTACACACAATACCCCATAATGACAAAGCAAAAACAAGGTTTTTAGACATTTTTGCTAAGTTATTGAAAATAAAAACTGAAATATCACATTGACATAAGGAGCAGCATTTCATCAAGGATCTCTCTGTACTTTGCTCCGTTCATCTTTCCCTCGATCCTGACTAGTATCCAAGTCCCTGCTGCTGAAAAACATCCCCATAGCATGATTCTGCCACCACCTTTCCCAAATTTGATCCTTTGTTCGTAACCCCCAGGGCTTTTGAACTGATTCCAGAGGCTGATCCAAAACACTGTGGACTTCTAGTCCGACTCAGGAGGCGCGCACACCATCCACCGCTTCCGAGTATATTACTCGCTAATGTTCAGTCTCTGGATAATAAAGTAGACAAGCTCAGGGCGAGAATCTCCTTCCAGAGAGACATCAGGGATTGTAACATACTCTGTTTCACTGAAACATGGCTCTCTCGGGATATACTGTCTTCGTCCATACAGCCAGCTGGGTTCTCAGTACATTGCGCAGACAGGAATAAAGAACTCTCTGTGAAGAAGAAAGGCGAAGGTGTGTTTCATGATTAACTACTCATGGTGTGATTGTGATAACATACAGAAACTCAAGTCCTTTTGTTCACCCGACCTAGAATACCTCACAATCAAATGCCGACCGTATTACTTCCCAAGAGAATTATCTTCGGTTATAGTCACAGCCGTGTAAATTCCCCCCAAGCCAATACCACGACGGCCCTCAAAGAACTACACTGGATTTTATGCAAACTGGAAACCACATATCCTGAGGCCGCAATTATTTTAGCTGGGGACCTTAACAAGGCAAATTTTAGGAAAATGCTACCGAAGTTCTACCAACACATTGACTCTAGCACTTGTTCTGAGAAAACATTAGACCACTGCTACTCAGCTTTTCGAAATGCCAATAAGGCCCTTCCCTGCTCTCCCTTCGGCAAATCTGATCACGACTCCATTTTGCTCCTCCCTTCCTATAGGCAGAAACTCAAACAGGAAGTACCTGTGCTAAGGACTATTCAACGCTGTTCTGACCAATCGGAATCCATGCTTCAAGATTGTTTTGAGAATAACATTGACGAATCCACGGATACGGCGATAGAGTTCATCATGAAGTGTATATGAGATGCAATATCCACTGTGACTATTAAAACCTACCCAAACCAGAAACTATGGATAGATGGCAGCATTCGCGCAAAACTGAAAGTGCGAACCACCGCATTTAACCATGGCAAGGTGACTGTGAATATGGCTGAATACAAACAGTGTAGTTATTCCATCCGTAAGGCAATCAAACAGGCAAAACGTCAATATAGAGATAAATTGGAGTCGCAATTCAACAGATCAGACACGAGACATATGTGGCAGGGTCTACAGACAATCACGGACTACAAAGGGAAAACCAGCCACGTCGTGGACACTGACGTCTTGCTTCCGGACAAGTTAAACACCTTCTTCGCCCGCTTTGTGGATAACACAGTGCCACCGATGCGGCCCGCTACCAAGGACAGTGGAATCTCCTTCTCCATGGCCGACGTGAGTCAGACATTTAAGCGTGTTATCCCTAGCCACGTCCTCAGAGCATGCACAGACCAGATGGCTGGAGTGTTTACTGACATATTCAATCTCTCCGTATCCCAGTCTGCTGTCCCTACTTGCTTCAAGATGCCCACCATCGTTCCTGTACCCAAGAAAGCAAAGGTAACTGAACTAAATGACTATCGCCCCATAGCACACACTTCTGTCATCATGAAGTGGTTTGAGAGTTAAGTATCATATCACCTCTACCTTACCTGACACCCTAGACCCACTTCAATTTGCTTACCGCCCCAATAGATCCACAGACGATGCAATCGCCATCGCACTGCCCTATCCCATCTGGACAAGAGGAATACCTATGCTGTTCATTGACTCTAGCTCAGCATTCAACACCATAGTACCCTTCAAGCTCATCATTAAGCTAGGGGCCCTGGGTCTGAACCCCGCCCTGTGCAACTGGGTGCAGGACTTCCTGACGGGCCGCCCCCTGGTGGTGAAGGTAGGAAACAACACCTCCACTTCACTGATCCTCAACACAGAGGCCCCAAAAGGGAGCGTGCTCAGCCCCCTCCTGTACTCCACATTCACCCATGACTGCATGGCCACGCACGCCTCCAACTCAATCATCAAGTTTGCAGACGACACAACAGTAGTAGGCCTGATTACCAACAATGACGAGACAGCTTACTTAGAGGAGGTGAGGGCCCTGGGAGTGTGGTGCCAGGAAATAATCTCTCATTCAACGTCAACAAAACTAAGGAGCTGATTGTGGACTTCAAGAAACAGCAGAGGGAGCACGCCCCTATCCACATCGACAGGACCGCAGTGGAGAAGGTGGAAAGCTTCAAGTTCCTTGGCGTACACAACACTGACGATCTGAAATGGTCCTCCCACGCAAACAGTGTGGTGAAGAAGGCGCAGCAGCGCCTCTTCAACCTCAGGAGGCTGAATACATTTAGCTTGGCACCTAAAACCCTCACAAACTTTTACAGATGCACAATTGAGAGCATTCTGTCGGGCTGTATCACCGCCTGGTACGGCAACTGCACCGCCCGCAACCGCAGGGCTCTCCAGAGGGTGGTGCGGTCTTCCCAACACATCACTGGGGGCAAACTACCTGCCCTCCAGGACACCTACAGCACCCGATGTCACAGGAAGGCCAAAAATATAATCAAGGACAACAACCACCCGAGCCACTGCCTGTTCACCCCGCTATCATCCAGTAGGCAAGGTCAGTACAGGTGCATCAAAGCTGTGACAGAGAGACTGAAAAACAGCTTCTATCTCAAGGCCATCAGACTGTTAAATAGCCATCACTAGGCGGCTTCCACCCGGTTACATAACCCTGCACCTTGGTGGCTGCTGCCCTATATACATAGACTTGAAATCACTGACCACTTTAATAATGGAACACTAGTCACTTTAACCTCTACGGAATCGGTGTCCCGTATACGGGACGGTTGAGCTAACATGCACTGATGTGATTAGCATGACTGTTGTAAGTAACAGCAAACATTCCAGGACATAGACATGTCTTTTATCGGCAGAAAGCTTAAATTATTCTTAATCTAACTGCACTGTCCAATTTACAGTAGCTATTGTTTGAGGAGAGTGCACAAAAACAAAAAACATATCACAGCAACTGGTTTGATACATTCACCTCTGAAGGTAAATCATGTACTTACATTCAGTAATCTTGCTCTGATTTGTCATCCTAAGGGTCCCAGAGATAAAATGTGGCATAGTTTTGTTTGATAAAATCAATTTTATATATTCAAATGTAGGAACTGGGTTCTACAGTTTGAGCCCCTGCTGTCTCTGGCTCCACACCCACCCCACCCGGCCATCTAGATGTGTGAAAGTTAGTGTATAAGCTAATGATCCCTCATGTATGACATTCCTGGGAGTGTGTAAGCTTACATTTTGTATTACCATATCATTGTCGTATGTTCTCTATAGTTATGTACTTGAAAATGTATCAATTGACCAATTGATACAAAATAGTCCAGTATTGCAATGCTTCACTGGATCAATCTGAAACTTTGCACACACACTGCTAAATCTAAATTGCGCCTAAACTGCAGTATTATATTGTGGCCTTTCTCTTGCATTTCAAAATGTTTTTTTTGTTTGTATTATCTTTTACCAGATCTAATGTGTTATATTCTCCTACATTAATTTCACATTTCCAAAAACTTGAAAGTGTTTCCTTTCAAAAGGTATCAAGAATATGCATATCCTTGCTTCAGGTCCTGAGCTACAGGCAGTTAGATTTGGGTATGTCATTTTAGGTGAAAATTGAAAAAAGGGTCCGATCCTTAAGAGGTTAATAATGTTGACATATTTTTGCTTTACTCATCTCAAATGTATATACTGTATTCTATTCTACTGTATTTTATTCTATGCCACTCCGACATTGCTTGTCCTAATATTTATATATTTCTTAATTCCATTATTTTACTTTTAGATTGTGTGTATTATGTGTATTGTTAGATATTACTGCACTGTTAGAGCTAGAAACACAAGCTACACCCGCAATAACATCTGCTAAACGTGTATGTGACCAATAACATTTGATTTTATTTTGATTTTATTTTTGTACCTTTCCAAATCATGTCCAATCAATAGAATTTACCACAGGTGGACTCCAATCAAGTTGTAGAAACATCTCAAGGATGATCAATGGAAACAGGATGCACCTGAGCTCAATAGATGCACCTGAGTCTCATAGCAAAGGGTCTGAATATTTTATTGTATTTTTCCATAAACCTTTTTTTGCTTTTTGTCTTCATGGGGTATTGTGAGTAGATTGCTGAGGAAATGTTTTTTATTTAATCCAATTTAGAATAGAGGCTGTAACGTAACAAAATGTAGAAAATGTCAAGGGGTCTAAATACTTTCCAAAGGTACTGTATTTACAAAAGTATGTGGACACTCCTTTAAATTAGTGGATTCGGGCTATTTCAGCCACACCAGTTGCAGACAGGTGTATAAAATCGAGCACACAGCCATGCAATCTCCGTAGACAAACATTGTCAGTAGAATGGCCTTACTGAAGAGCTCAGTGACTTTCAACGTGGCACCGTCATGGGATGCCAACTTTCCAACAAGTCCGTTCATCAAATTTCTGCCCTGCTAGAGCTTCCCCGGTCAACCGTAAGTGCTGTTATTGTGAAGTGGAAACGTCTAGGAGCAACAACGTCTCAGCCGCAAAGTGGTAGGCCACACAAGCACACAGAACAGGATCGCCGAGTGCTGAAGCGAAAATCATCTGTCCTCAGTTGCAACAGTCACTACCGACTTCCAAACTGCCTCTGGAAGCAACGTCAGCACAATAACTGTTCGTTGGGATTCATGAAAGCCTAAGATCACCATGCGTCGGCTGGAGTGGTGTTAAGCTCCGCGCCATTGGATTCTGGAGCAGTGGAAACGCGTTCTCTGGAGTGATGAATCACGCTTCTTCATCTGGCAGTCCGACAGACAAATCTGGGTTTGGCGGATGCCTGGAGAACGCTACCTGCCCGAATGCATAGTGCCAACTGTAAAGTTTGGTGGTGGAGGAATAATGGCCGCTACAGCATACAATAACATTCTAGATGATTCTGTGCTTCCAACTTTGTGGAAACAGTTTGGGGAAGGACCTTTCCTGTTTCAGTATGACAATGCCCCCGTGCACAAAGCAAGGTCCATGCAGAAATGGTTTGTCGAGATCGGTGTGGAAGAACTTGACTGGCCTGCACAGAGCCCTGACCTCAACCCCATAGAACACCTTCGGGATGAATTGGAACACCGACTGCGAGCCAGGACTTATCGCCCAACATCAGTGCCCGACCTCACTAATGCTCTTGTGGCTGAATAGAAGCAAGTCCCCGCAGCAATGTTCCAACATCTAGTGGAAAGCCTTCACAGAGGAGTGGAGACTGTTATAGCAGCAAAGGGGGAACCAACTCCATATTAATGCCCATGATTTTGGAATGAGATATTCGACGAGCAGGTGTCCACATACCTCTCCTGGATTATGAAGAGGGATTTTCCCTTCAGAAAAGAAACTCCATCCACCCTCAAAGATACATTGCACGTCTAATGACAAAACATTTAGGCTTTGTAGAGCCATTTATTCCTGAGTGCACTGACTATTCTTATCAGGATTGCATACTCTATGTAATTACAATATGCTTCACCCCCAATAGAGTGCTTCACCCAACACAGTGGGACACAACGTCATGTTGTATAATGTGCCAGCTCAATAATTGCCAGCATTCACTACACAAGACATACATCACAGCTACAATAACCATCTGTCTTCATTGGACCAAGTTTCCTTGAAACAACATACAGACATGTGCATCTTTGTGTATTCACAGAGGTAAAACACAAAGAGAAAGGGGGTTTCTTGTGACATCCTTTCCCATCAACATTTGACCATATAAAAGTCAATTGATGTGAAGACATGACCATGTTACCATCATTAGTCTAACAGGGGGAGCAACATACACAATTTATCTGAGCCAAAGCTCATCAACTGATAAGGTCAAGCGTAAAGACAATAAACACACACACACACACAGATGTGTATTACTATACTTGTGACGACTTCTATTTCCCTATCCCCTAAATCTAACCCTTACCCTAACCTTAACCCCAAATCTCTAACCCTAAACCTCACCCCTAAGCCTAAAATAGCCTTTTTCCCTTTTTGGACCACCCAAATGTCCTCACTTAGACATTTTCTCCTTGGTTTACTATTCTTGTGAAGGCTGCTAGTAAAGCAAACAAACACACACACAAACAGTCTGCAGTTGGATCATTTAAAACTATCTCGTCAAAATAAATACATTTTCCCAATAGCTTTTATAACATTGTTTCCTCTGTGCAAAGATCTGGTAGAGCCCCTCAGAGATGTTTCAATATTTAAATAGACAAAATACTTATCATGCTGCCTAGTGGGCCTAACGAGGAATTTTCTTCTCAGGATCCAATAGTTCTATGTAGAAGCCACGTTCAAAGGTAAAGTGAAAGAGAACAGTCATTACTATTCAAATTTCTCTCCGAAAATCACTTGTCATTTCATTGTATTAGGCATATTTTGCAGATACAGTGTATTTCTTTTTTGTATTTCTTGCAAACTGTCTCTTTGAGGTGAGTTCATTTTTGACAGGATAGTTCAATGTTAACACGTCTGGCTATCATGAAAGCAGGTGTTCTTGGTATGGGGCAGAGAGTCTGCAGGCTATACTTGAATACTCTATTCCTTGGCTTTCAACCTGCATGTGATGTCTCACTTTAGATGCCTTGAGGAAAATTTCCACCAAGATATAATAATTTATTATATAGATAGATTTAGAAACAATAAACAAAAACATTTAACATCTGTCTACAAAGTTTAGTTTAGTTAAATAAACATGATGTAATTTGCAGAATAACTTGTTGCTTTTATGTGGAAACACAAGTCAATATATGACCTACACACTGTCAAAGTTTGATACAATTTGAATAGGGATTCCTTCCCTGTATTACTGATCTTGCTACAACTTTGAACCACTGTAAAAATAGAGATGGTAAAGCACAAACAGTTGACACTTTTTTCTGAGTGAATATGGTGCTTGATCATCCATTTCGCCCATGTAAGCCCACATACTGCCCTCTTCATCTGTTTTAGGGTGCTTTGAAAGCCGGATGAGCGAATGACAAATGCTCTTACACATCTCGAAAAAGTCCATCCACAAACTTTTAAATGTGTTTCACTTCTAACAGCTAATCCTGTGAGGTCAATGTTGGCCAATACATGTATGTACCATGTACTGTATATGTACCATCTAATTTATAATTAAATGATGATTGACATCTAATTAAATAATTGAATGACATGATCAGTACAGAATTCACGGCTCCCTTATGAAGATGCTCCAACATCAATGTCATGAAGAAGAATGATGACAGCCATGATGCAGTCATCTGCCAACTGATAGAAAACATTGATTTTCTTTAATCTTATTTACAAAATGGATGTTTGTGATTACACTGTTGCTTCCTGTAGGTGTTTTTATAATTACCTCTCTGAAGGTACATAATAATGAACATTCTACCATACCGAAATACTGTATATGAACTGAATATAATCCATTTAAATCTGAAATATATATGAATATAATCCACACACCTTCAGCGGCTCAAAAGCAAAGATGATGAATGGCTCTACCCAGAACCTTTCACAGATAAATACATAAATATGCTTGGTTTCTGCCAGGTGCTTATGGATGAAGAAAAATGACAGTTGCCAAGCTTCTCTCACTATGTAACACAGCGCTGAGACACTCCCGTGGAGGTTAACAAATGAGAACAAGGTACCGTAAGAACCAGTTTATCAACTCTGTTTTACCTTGATGTTTTGTGTCTGGGGAGAGGTTAATAGTGATAAAATATGTTTTGCCTGTGTATTTGTGCCATATTCCCATATAATGGATGTCTTACCTCACGGTCAAGGAATTCCTGGAACTCATTTAGATTGGGTGTAAGTTACATATGTTTGGGAAACCCCCCCAGATAAGGCACCTATTTAATATATTTTTTTATATAAAATGAATATAAACCCCTTGTATATCAAACCAAACATGATTATAGTCTGTTTATCTTAGTTTGATAGGGTAGGCCTAGAAATAGTTAATGCATACAATGTAAGCCCACAGATAGGATCATCGGCAAATATGCAAGAAAAAGCTTTCCGTTATACTGTATTCTACAGTACCTTGTAAGGCACTCAACTCAGTTAAATAACCGTACATAAATAAATAAAAATACACCTCCACACTAACTCAACAGAGGATTTTTGTCCGCATAGTCCCTCATACATTTGCACCCAAATTAAGACCCCAAAGAGCTGAAAGTGTGTATTGATATTCTGGTGGTAGACAATGAAATAAATAAATGATTAAATTAGTGGACTCCTGCTCTGTCCCTCTTGGCATCCCTAAGGGGAGATGGGCCTTTCAAAACGCTAATGTTTAATCTGCACCAGGGATCAATGCTACGGCTCCTTTTACTGTGCTAACAACCTGAAAAATTGGCTAATTTAAAAGTTTGATGTGTAACTTTTATTCACCCCTTGATATCCAATTTTGGCGATGGTCCTGTACATCAACATCATTAATAAATGGTTATCCAATATGCCCCTTAAATGATTTAAATCAATATCTCTACAGAAACTTGAGATAAAACACATGCATGTTAACATTCGTGGAACTAGATTACTTTGTTATTTGAAGGGAGCTTATTAGTAAACAAAGTTTAGTATGTTATGCAATGTAATGTTGTAAAGTGGACGCTTTTAGTTCCTGATGAATTATCGCATGACCTTGGATGTCAGTCCTATTATCAGTGTTTGAACAGCCTCACTTAGGCCAAGCCATATCATACGCTTGGTGGTGACATGAAAAATTAGTTTTTCTAGACCACGAGACATGCACATGAAAACTCTGGTCCCCAGTTATGATGTATCACATGAACTACATTTTGTGTTGGTGAATGAATGGCTTGTTTTAATAGCAAGCATGCAAGCATTGAGTGATTTGATGGGAATAATGAAATATTTATGATTGAATCCACCTGTACGTCATTGTGTTTGGGTCTGTGTAAAAGTGAAACATACTGTAAGTGCATCAAATGAAGGATTGGTCTGATAGAGCTCCACACCTGTCTCTCATCCACAATACTGTCCACTGCTCTGATACAGGACACTCCTACCACAGGCTATTCCTTCACACTTATTTGTTTATTTGGATCCCTATTAGCTTTTGTAGAAGCATCAGCTACTCTTCCTGGGGTCCACAAAAAAACACAAAACATGACAAGTAACAAAACACTGATACACTGATAGACAAGGACAGTCACACACATTTAAAATACAAGGATATACAAACAATACAACTAAAAACAATACAACTAAAACATTTGTGTGCCTGTGTGTGTGTGTGTGTTTGTGTGTGTGTCCCTTCACAGTCCCCGCCATTCCATGAGATGTTGTTTTAATAAAAAAATATGAGGTAATCTTGGTGTTTGCTTGAGTAATTGGAGATGGAAGTTCCATGCGATCATGTATAATACTGCGTTGCCGTGAATTCGTTTTGGACTTTGCGACTGGGAAGAGACTGCTGGTGGCATGTCTTGTGAGGTATGTATGGGTGTTTGAGCTGAATGTTATCTGATTATGCAGACAATCTGGAATTTTCATCACAGTAATAGTTCTCATAAAAACTAGAAGAGAAGGAGTTAATCTCTCGTCAACCCTTGTCACGCCCTGACTCTGAGGACTCTTATTTGTTGAGTCAGGGTGTGATTTTCCTTGTTGTATATGTTCCTATGTGTTATTTTCTAGGTTTGGATCTCGTATGTATAGATCTATGTTGGCCTGTGTGGTTCCCAATCAGAGGCAGCTGTTGCTCGTTGTCTCTGATTGGGGACCATACTTAGGTAGCCTATTGGCACTAGTGGGTTGTGGGATCTTGTTCCGTGTAAGGTATGTTGTTTGTCTACCTTGGACTTCACGTTTCATTTCGTTTGTTGTTTTGTCGTGGTGTTTATTCAATATAAATAAACAGGAATGCATATCACGCTGCGCCTTGGTCCGTCCCGTCTGTATACGATCGTGACAGAAGATCCCACCAAACGAGGACCAAGCAGCGTGCCCAGGAAGAGCGTATAGCGATGTCACAGGTGGGCAAATGGTGGTCATGGGAGGAGATATTCGCGGGGAAAGGGCCATGGGCGAAGGTAAATGCCCAGGCAGGAGAGGAACGACGGCAACACGGAAGCCGGCCGAGGAGGAAGCCCGAGAAGCAGCCCCAATAAATTTTTTGGGGGGGCTAAAGGGGTGGTCGGGGAGCGATAGAGAAGAGCCCCGACCACTGCACCCGGTTGGTTTTCGGATTGGGTCCCTACGACCTTGGGAAGAGGAGTGGGAACAGTACTACACTGAGGAGTCGGAGGATGATGACGACGACGAGTGTCTGTTCCCTAACTCGTGGGGGCTTCCGGAGGAGTCCTCACGGGAAGAGGAGTGCCGACGACGGAGACCCGAGAGGCAACCCCAATAACATTTTTTTGGGGGGCACACGATGTGGACGACGAGGCAGCAGGAGGCAGCGACAGGGCGGATCTGCAGGTTAGGAGAGGAGGCCCCCAGGTTACGGGGGCTATTGGTTCAGAGGGAGCAGGAGTTATTCGGTCAGAGGGAGGCGCTACAGGAGGCTATAAGGGAGAAAGAGAGTGTAGAGGCACGGCGAGAGGAGCTGGTTAGGCAGCAGAAGGAGCGGGGGTTTATAAAGGAACCCAGTCCCGCTCCTCGCACCAAGCAAGTGGTGCGTGTCGCCAGTCCGGTCCGGCCCGTTCCTGCTCCCCGCACTAAGCCAGTGGTGCGTGTTCCCAGTACGGCCTGACCCGTTCCTGCTCCCCGCACTAAGCCAGTGGTGTGTGTTCCCAGTACGGTCCGGACCGTTCCTGCTCCTCGCATCAAGCCAGTGGTGCGCGTCGCCAGCCCGGTCCGGCCTGTTCTTGTCCCTCGCACCAAGCCAGTGGTGCGCGTCGCCAGCCCGGTCCGGCCTGTTCCTGTCCCTCGCACCAAGCCAGTGGTGCACGTCGCCAGTCCGGTCCGGCCTGTTCCTGCCCCTCGCACCATGCCAGTAGTGCGCGTCGCCAGCCCGGCCCGGCCTGTTCCTGCCCCTCGCACCAAACCAGTGGTGCGCGTCGCCAGCCCGGCCCGGCCTGTTCCTGCCCCTCGCACCAAACCAGTGGTGCGCGTCGCCAGCCCGGCCCGGCCTGTTCCTGCTCCCCGCACTAAGCCAATGGTGCGTGTTCCCAGTACGGCCTGACCCGTTCCTGCTCCCCGCACTAAGCCAGTGGTGTGTGTTCCCAGTACGGTGCGGACCGTTCCTGCTCCTCGCATCAAGCCAGTGGTGCGCGTCGCCAGCCCGGTCCGGCCTGTTCCTGTCCCTCGCACCAAGCCAGTGGTGCGCGTCGCCAGCCCGGCCCGGCCTGTTCCTGCCCCTCGCACCAAACCAGTGGTTCGCGTCGCCAGCCCGGCCCGGCCTGTTCCTGCCCCTCGCACCAAACCAGTGGTGCGCGTCGCCAGCCCGGCCCAGCCTGTTCCTGCCCCTCGCACCAAGCCAGTGGTGCGCGTCGCCAGCCCGGTCCGGCCTGTTCCTGTCCCTCGCAACAAGCCAGTGGTGCGCGTCGCCAGCCCGGCCCGGCCTGTTCCTGCCCCTCGCACCAAGCCAGTGGTGTGCGTCGCCAGCCCGGTCCGGCCTGTTCCTGTCCCTTGCACCAAGCCAGTGGTGCGCGTCGCCAGCCCGGCCCGGCCTGTTCCTGTCCCTTGCACCAAGCCAGTGGTGCGCGTCGCCAGCCCGGTCCGGCCCGTTCCTGCTCCCCGCACCAAGCCAGTGGTGCGTGTGTCCAGTCCGGCCCGGCCCGTTCCTGTTCCACCGGTGCCTGGTCCGGCACCGGTCAGCTGCTCCACTCCGGAGCCAGA
The DNA here is from genome assembly GCF_020615455.1 of Coregonus clupeaformis. Taxonomy (NCBI): domain Eukaryota; kingdom Metazoa; phylum Chordata; class Actinopteri; order Salmoniformes; family Salmonidae; genus Coregonus; species Coregonus clupeaformis. Next base: position 33,010,060 of record NC_059216.1, on the reverse strand, counting down.
GCAATCCGCTCCACCGGTGCCTGATCCAGCTCCGGTTAGCTGCTCCACTCCGGAGCCAGAGCAATCCGCTCCACCGGTGCCCAGTTCAGCTCCGGTCAGCTGCTCCACTCCGGAGCCAGAGCAATCCGCTCCACCGGGGTCCAGTCCAGCTCCGGTCAGCGGCTCCACTCCGGTGCCAGAGCAGTTTGATCCACCGTCGTCAGGTCCAGCTCCAGTCAGCGGTTCCAGTCCAGACCCAGACGTCAGCCCCTCTCCAGGTTTGGGGTCTCCCACACCAGGGTCCAGACAGGGCTTGGTACGTCGTGGGAGGAAGGAGAGGGGAAGCAGCGCGCCGAGGTCCAGACCAGACCAGGGGCGCAACAGAGAGGTGGAGAGTAAGTGGTGGTCACGCCCGGAGCCGGATCCGCCTCCGAGGCGGAATGCCCACCCGGCCCCTACCCTGTTATGTTTATGTGGCGCGGTCGGAGTCCGCACCTTTGGGGGGGGGGGTACTGTCACGCCCTGACTCTGAGGACTCTTATTTGTTGAGTCAGGGTGTGATTTTCCTTGTTGTGTATGTTCCTATGTGTTATTTTCTAGGTTTGGATCTCGTATGTATAGATCTATGTTGGCCTGTGTGGTTCCCAATCAGAGGCAGCTGTTGCTCGTTGTCTCTGATTGGGGACCATACTTAGGTAGCCTATTGGCACTAGTGGGTTGTGGGATCTTGTTCCGTGTAAGGTATGTTGTTTGTCTACCTTGGACTTCACGTTTCGTTTCGTTTGTTGTTTTGTCGTGGTGTTTATTCAATATAAATAAACAGGAATGCATATCACGCTGCGCCTTGGTCCGTCCCGTCTATAAACGAACGTGATAACCCTCAACCAGGAAAGACTGGCATGCATGTTGTTGATGTTAGTTCTGTATGTGCAGTTAAAGGCAAAGCGTGCTGCTCTGTTTTGAGCCAGCTGCAGCTTTGCTAGGTCTTTCTTTGCTGTACTTGACCATATTACTGGACAGTAATCAAGATGGGACAAGACCAGAGCCTTAACAACTAGTACAGTTGATTTTTGTGTAAAAAACACAGAACATATTTTTATAACAGACATACCCTTCCCCATCTTTGTCAATTTGACTTGACCATGATAATTGACCAACCAATATTATACCTAGGAGTTTAGCCTTCTCAACTTGCTCAATGGTCACACCCTTTATGCACAACTCCAGTTGAGGTTTAGGTCTTAGATAATGTTTTGAACCAAATACAATGCTTTTAGTTTTAGATGTATTTAAGACCAGTTTATTGTTAATCACCTATTCTGATACTGACTGTAACACCTTATTTAGAATTTCAGCGAGCTCACTGGCTTTGGGTGCTGAGATGTAGAGTGTGGAATCACCCGCATACATAGTCATTCCAGCTTTGTGTAAGACCAGTGGCAAATAATTTATAAAAATAAAGAGTAATGGCTCAAGGCAACTGCCCAAAGGGACACTGCATTTTACATATCTGATGTTAGAGAAGCTTTTATTGAAGAACACTCTCTGGGTTCTATTGGATAAATAACTCTCCAACCATGTGATGGCAGGTGTTGTAAACCAATAGCAAGTGAGTTTCTTCAATAACAATTTATGATCAATACAATCAAAGGCTGCACAAAAATCTAACAATACAGCTCCAACTTTCATCTTATTATTCATTTATTTTAACCAGTCATCTGAGTCAGTGCAGTACAAGTTGAGTGCCTTCTCTATATGCATGCTGAAAGTCAGTAGTTGTTCTCTGAAAAATAGCATTGTATTTGGTCTAAGAGCAATTTATCTCAGAGTAAAACAGTGATTGACCGGAGTCCCCCACAGGCAATGGAACGATGAGAGAGCATGACTCCAGAGCTGTTATGGGTAAGTGTTAGACAGATTCACCAGGGATATATTTACAGCTGTCGTACATGCAACAGCATGCCACTGCACTGTTCTCATGCCTTGAAGACACAAACTGTCATGTGAAGTCCGTTGTGTATATCTTTTTTAAAAACATAAATACTGGTTAGGGTATCTCCTCTGGCTGCACTTCTGTACAGTCAGCCGTTGAACTATTGGTGTCACGATGACAATACATTATATTATACTAAATATGTGTTGTAGCACTACTGTACTTTGAATTGAATGAAACCAAGAGCCTTGCCTTATTATGGAATGTGTTATCATACATATGTTAATTAGCCGAAGTTCATGACATTAAGTAAAGTAACCTATGCATGTATTTGGCCGACTAACCCGAATCAACAGGTAATTTTGTTAATGGGGAGAACACATGTTGCCTTAAGACCTTAACTCCACCCTGTAGGGAAGCAAAATGACATGTGTGACCTCCTTGCGTCCAGATTTAGAAAATTCTATAGGAGGTCATTTTTCCCAGGATGGGGTGTAAGATAATAGTCTGTTCAAACGTGAAACAGAACCAACCTGGACCAGGAAATAAATATAATCCAAGGGGGACAAGCCCCCGCACACACACACATACAATAGAACTCACATCACAAAGATTCAGACATATACAGTTTCATTTGCATATACAGTTTCTTTAAACACACAATTGGCGGCTGCTCCATTTGAACTCTGGACATTTGATTTACAAGACTTGTCAGGTTATCAGAGATGGCAGGAAATAATGGCTGACAGAATCAAAATAGCCTGGTGGATCAAGGGCTGTTTGGTTTCACCTACCTCCCATCTCGGCCTCCTCATTGCTCCCAGTCAGAGGTATATGTTATTACAGGGAGGCCCGCTGGGCCTGCTTGTCTTGGCTTACATGTATCACTGGCAATTCCTCCATGTAAAATATATACGTTTTTCCACTTAGAGAGAGGTTTGGCACAGTGCCATTGTCTTACATTAAGGCGCATTGACTTATGCATTTGTGCTGCGTTAATGTTAATAGATTCTGCTTAAGATGGGCTTTGGTAAACCGCTCCGTCGAACATGTGCCGATCGCTGTTAATCACATCAAATGGTTATTGGGTATTAAGCGTTGAGGGGGGTCGCTTGCAAGCCGAAGAACACCATCCCAACCGTGAAGGACGGGAGTGGCAGCATCATGCTGTGGGTGTGCTTTGCTGCAGGAGGGACTTGTGTACTTCACAAAATAGATGGCATCATGAGGAAGGAATATTATGTGGATATATTGAAGCAACATCTTAAGACATCAGTCAGGAAGTTAAAGCTATGTCGCAAATGGGTCTTCCAAATGGACAATGACCCCAAGCATATTTCCAAAGTTGTGGCAAAATGACTTTAGGACAACAAAGTCAAAGTATTGGAGTGGCCATCACAAAGCCCTGACCTCAATCCTATAGAACATTTGTGGGCAGAACTGAAAAAGTGTGTGCGAGCAAGGAGGCCTAAAAACCTGACTCAGTTACACCAGCTCTGTCAGGAGGAATGGGCCAAAATTCACCCAACTTATTGTGGGAAGCTTGTGGAAGGCTACCCAAAATGTTTGACCCATGTTAAACAATTTAAAGGCAATGCTACCAAATATTAATTGAGTGTATGTAAACTTCTGACACACTGGGAATGTGACAAAATAAATAAAAGCTGAAATAAATCACTCTCTACTATTATTCTGACATTTCACATTCTTAAAATAAAGTGGTGATCCTAACTGACCTAAGACATGGAATTTTTACTAGGATTAAATGTTGTCCGGTCTGAACCAAATCTGAACCAATCATCGATGTCTATGTTTGGTTCAGATTTTGTTCGGTCTGGACCAGCCTTGATTTGGCCCAAACATAGACGTCTATTAATGACTTATTTTCAACTTTCATTCAGAACCAAAAATGGGCCTGTTTTCAACATCCGAAAATAAGTATTTTCAACTTTCATTCAGAACCGAAAATGAACCTGATTTCAACGCCCGGAAAATACGTATTTTTCAACGTCCAGAAAACACGCCTTTTCACCTTCCTGGAAAATATGGATTTTAAACAAACGGAAAAAACCTTTTCACCTTTCATTCAGAACAGAAATTGAACCTAACTTAAACATCTGGAAAATACGTATTTTAGACGTCTTTTCAACGTCATTTTGCTTCCTGGGACTATTCTAGTTTTGTGGGGGCTGCATTCTTTGGTCTTGCCTATGGCGGCAGAACGGCAAATACTGATCGATTCTACGAACATCCTTGACTTAACCTTAGCATCATATTGTAGAACTAACTTCTCTAGCGGTTGGTTTTCCAGAGGAATTGTACTTGCATAACGCTTACTACATAAGACCTCTTTGTCTTACAACCATGCCATTCTAAAAAGTGCTGTTTAAATGAAATAAATGTTAGAGAATTGCTATACATATTGTCAGTATACTAGTTCAAATCGAGTTTTAATTTCTCTATGCCTAAAGATAATGACTTGGGCTTTAACAGATGAACAACTAACATGCTATTACACAATTGGCCCAGCGTCGTCCGGGTTTGGCCGGTGTAGGCCGTCATTGTAAATAAGAATGTGTTCTTAACTGAATTGCCTAGTTCATTGATTTCACCTGTGTTAGTTACTCACCTGGTCTCATTAGCTCCTTATTTAGTTCAGTTCATTCTGTTTGTGCCTTGTGAGGTATTGTTTGTTTTGACTCTACTAAGCCTGTTCCTAGCTCGTTTGTGCGAACCAGTTATTGTAATGAATACTCGGACAGAGTGGTAAGATCCAATCGCAGAATTGCGATGCTTTATTAGAGTACAGACAAGGGAATAGCTTAATCGTAGTCGGGCGGGCTGTGGTCAAAACCGGGCCAGGCAGAGACAGGCAGAGGTACCAAGGGAGCGGGCGTAGTTGTAGTCGAGGGCACAGGCACAGGGTCAGAGTACGGTAATCACTGGGATAAACAAGCAGAGGATTAAGCAATACGGGGAGTCAAACAACAAGGCACTGGTCGGATACACGGGTAATCAAAAACAACAAACTCTCTCTCTCTCTCTCGGAACAAAACGCTTAGCAAGTCACAAAGGAACAATACCTCGCACCGACTGAGCTTCTGAGCACACCTTAAATCCTACTCTAATTACTGACAGGTGTGCTCAGACCTCAGGTGAACCAGATCGAGTCAGTAGATCGGGGAAGTGTCAGACTCTGTCTAGACCCAGCCAACCCCCGATCCCTTACAGTATCCCCCTCCCCAGGGCCGGCTCCTGACGGCCTTCTACCTCTTCCGGGTGGTCTTCCTCTGGGTCGGGGTCCTGGATGATCTGGGTGTTCAGCGTGGAAGGTGGCCTTGAGCGCGGGGTCCAGTATGTCCTTAGCAGGGATCCAGGACCGTTCCTCAGGTCCATATCCCTCCCAGTCCACGAGATATTCGATGCCCCCTCGTCTCCGTCTTGACTCCAGTATCTCGTGGACTGTATAGGTGGTGTCCTGTTCATCCTCCAAAGGTGGTGTAGTAGGTTGTTGAGCAATTGGGGGGTGCATCGGGCTATAGTGCACAGCTTTCAACAGGGAGACGTGGAACGTAGGGTTTATCCTGTAGTGTCGAGGGAGTAACAGACGGTAGGTGACAAGGTTAATACGTCTCAGTACCTTGAAAGGCCCGATGTACCTGGGTTGGAGCTTCTTGCAGCTCCGTCGGAACCGCAGGTCTCGGGTAGACAGCCACACTCGTTGCCCGGGTTGATAAGTGGGAGTAGGTCTCCGGCGTCGGTCGGCGTAGGTCTTTTGCTGTTGTGAGGCCTGACTGAGATGTTGATGGGTCGTCTCCCAGACCTGCGCACTCCGACGGAACCACTCGTCCACCGCCGGTACCATCCCGGGTGCGGTTTCCCACGGGAACAGGGGTGGTTGATACCCTAGAACACACTGGAAGGGCGTTAGACGTAGGGAGGTGTGAATGAGTGAGTTCTGAGCATACTCTACCCAAAGGAAGGAATCGGCTCCACTCTTGCGGCTGCCGCGAACATTGTTGCCGTAGATACTTCCCAATTTCCTGGTTGAGCCATTCTGTCTGCCCATTGGCCTGGGGATGATATCCGGAGGTGAGGCTCACCGAGATGCCCAAGCGTTCGCAGAAGGCCTTCCATACCCGGGATACGAACTGGGGTCCCCGGTCGGAAACAATATCCTCCGGAACACCAAACTGCCGGAACACCTGGTTAAACATAGTCTCCGCCATCTGAGTGGCGTTAGGTAAACGGGTCATGGGTACTAACCGACACATCTTGGAGAATCGATCGATGACCACGAGAATTACAGTATGGCCCTCTGATTCTGGTAGGTCGGTAACAAAGTCCATAGCAATGTGCGACCAGGGTCGTTGAGGAGTTGGCAATGGCATCAGCTTACCCTCCGGTAGTGCTCGAGGCGCCTTGGACTGAGCACATACTGGGCAGGATAATACGTAGTCTCTGACGTCATCTGTGAGGGAATCCCACCAGTATTTTCGACTGATGAGTCGTGTAGTTCGAGTGATTCCGGGATGACCAGATCCTAGCGACGTGTGGCACCATTCCATCAGTTGAGGTCGAAGCGGAGCTGGTAAAAACACCTTCGACACCGGGGTTTCTGGAGGGGCTGGTTCCGCTTGTAGGCTCTCCTGAATAGTGTCATCGATAGCCCACCTCACAGGACCAGCACGGCAACTCATGGGGAGGATAGGTTCTGGTTCCACAGGTCTTTCAGCGCGCTCGAACCGTCGGGAAAGCGCGTCCGCCTTACAATTCTTGAACCCGGGAATATAAGAGACAGTGAATTGGAAACGGTTGAAGAATAAAGACCACCTTGCCTGTCGGGAGTTCAGTCGTTTAGCACTGTGAAGATACTCCAGATTGCGGTGGTCCGTGAGCACTTGGAACGGATGATCTGCTCCATCCAGCCAATGTCTCCACTCCTCCAGTGCTAACTTCACCGCCAGTAATTCACGATTTCCCACGTCGTAGTTCTACTCGGCCGGATTCAGCTTCTTAGAAAAAAAAGCACAGGGTCGTGATTTGGGCGGCTCACCTTGGCGCTGGGATAGCACGGCTCCAACTCCAACCTCCGAGGCGTCCACCTCCACGATGAACGGCAAGGTAGGATCCGGCTGACATAAAATGGGAGCGGTGGTAAATCGTTGTTTCAATGTCTCAAAAGCCCGCACTGCCCCTTCCGTCCATTTCAGACCACGACCCTTGTAGCTGGTCATCGCCGACAGGGGAGCTGCGGTTGTGCTGAAATTACGCACGAACCGTCTATAGTAATTGGCAAACCATAAGAATCTCTGGAGCTCTTTCACCGTCTGGGGTTGAGGCCAGTCTCGTACAGCTTGCACCTTATTTTCATCCAGTTGTACCCCGTCGGGAGTGAGTATGGCCCCAAGGAAGGAAATCATCGTGACATGGAATTCACTCTTTTCGGCCTTCACGAACAGAGAGTGTTGTCGGAGTCGGTCCAGAACCTGTCGCACATGGGACACATGTTCACTCAGAGAGTTAGAGTAGATTAGGATGTCATCAATGTACACTATAACAAAGCGATCAATCAAGTCCCTGAAAATGTCATTCATGAACGCCTGGAACACAGAGGGCGCGTTAGTAAGTCCATAGGGCATGACACAATATTCATAATGTCCTCGATGGGTGATGAAGGCGGTCTTCCATTCATCCCCTTCTCTAATGCGCACCAGATTGTACGCACTCCTGAGGTCCAGTTTACTGTAGATGGAGGCCTGCCCCACCTGCTCGAGGGCTGCTGGAATCAGAGGAAGAGGGTAACGATTTTTAATGGTAATATCGTTCAAACCTCGATAGTCTATACAAGGACGCAGTCCGCCATCCTTTTTCTTAACAAAGAAAAAACTGGATGCGGAGGGAGACGTAGATGGGCGAATGGCCCCTTGCTGTAGTGCCTCATCAATATACTTGCTCATAGATTCTCGTTCCGGCTGTGACAAAGGGTAGATTATTCCGCGAGGAGGTGTAGCCCCGGATAGCAGATCAATTGCACAGTCCCAGGCCCGATGCGGTGGTAACACGGTGGCCCTCTCCTTGGAGAACACCTGCGCGTAATCCTGGTACTCTGTAGGAACAACCGTAGACACCGCACCCTGCGCATCCTCCACAGTAGACGTTTTGCAAGGTAAATTGAGGCACTCTGCCCTACATACCTCACTCCAAGCCGTGATATCGCCAGATCTCCAGGAGATGACCGGATCATGGGTAACGAGCCAGGGGTGGCCGAGGACTAGCGGCTCCCGTGGAGCGGAGATGACGAACAGAATGATGTTCTCATGGTGCAGGGAGCCCACTTGTAACTTTATTTCCTCGGTACGGTGCGTAATGAACCCAGTGCCCATGCGCTCACCGTCTAGCGCGTTGACTCGCAGGGGAGGTTGAATTGGGATAAGTTGAACTCCCAATTCCTCAGCGAGACCCACATCCATAAAACTGGCAGCCGCCCGGAATCAATAAGACCTTCCAATCTGCGCACTCTCTCTCCAACAGATAAGGTAACTGGCACATACATTTGTTTAGATGTGATGTTGAAAACGTGAGTCTCACTCACCGTTTTGGCAGTTCCGAGGCGATATTCTGGGGTACGGTTTGGTCGCACGGACATTGCCGAATGAAATGACCCGACTGACCACAATACAGGCATAGTCCGTCTTGCCGACGTTGTTGTCTCACCGAACCCTGTAGAGGTGACCGTCCCAGTTGCATAGGTTCCTCCTCAGATTCTCTCCTCCGCTCTGACGATTGCGTAGGACCAGTGACCGAGGGCTCCCGGACTGTGGATACCTTGTGTTGCACTATCAGATTATCAATAGAGATGGCGATGTTGATAAACTCATGTAGCGCAGTGATATCTCCCCGACAAGCCAACTCAGTCTGTACTTCTTTGCGCAGCCCTCTTCGGAAAACGGTGAGCAAAGCAGTCTCGCTCCATCCGCTACCGGCTGCTATAGTACGGAACTCTAAAGCGTAGTCGGCTACTGTGCGACGGCCCTGCTGAAGTTCGCATAGTTGGTCTCCCACGCTACGCCCAGATACTGGGTGGTCGAACACCTCTTGGAACAGTCTCTTAAACTGAACTTCCGCATTCAACTCGGGGACCTCAGCTGCCCAAAGCGCAGTAGCCCAATCCAGTGCTCTACCCGTTAGCAGAGAAATCATGAAATCCACCCTGCTACGGTCATCGGAAAACATAGTAAGATTATACGACATATAAAGGGACGTCTGGAGTAGAAACCCCTGACATTTGCCAGGTTCCCCGTCGTACCTTGTCGGTAGAGAAATCGGAGGTGCATGACGAGGACTGACCGTGCTCGGGGTGGTGCCTTCAGCCGCACCAGCGTTGAGTAGCTGCAGGAGTTCATCCATCCGTTTCTCCTGTATCTCCCATCGCCTCTGTAATTCCGCTGGATCCATGGTAATGGCGAGGTATTCTGTAATGAATACTCGGACAGAGTGGTAAGATCCAATCGCAGAATTGCGATGCTTTATTAGAGTACAGACAAGGGAATAGCTTAATCGTAGTCGGGCGGGCTGTGGTCAAAACCGGGCCAGGCAGAGACAGGCAGAGGTACCAAGGGAGCGGGCGTAGTCGTAGTCGAGGGCACAGGCACAGGGTCAGAGTACGGTAATCACTGGGATAAACAAGCAGAGGATTAAGCAATACGGGGAGTCAAACAACAAGGCACTGGTCGGATACACGGGTAATCAAAAACAACAAACTCTCTCTCTCTCTCTCTCTCTCTCTCTCTCTCTCTCTCTCTCTCTCTCTCTCTCTCTCTCTCTCTCTCTCTCAGAACAAAACGCTTAGCAAGTCACAAAGGAACAATACCTCGCACCGACTGAGCTTCTGAGCACACCTTAAATCCTACACTAATTACTGACAGGTGTGCTCAGAACTCAGGTGAACCAGATCGAGTCTGATGACTCCCCCTCTCAGTAGATCGGGGAAGTGTCAGACTCTGTCTAGACCCAGCCAACCCCCGATCCCTTACAGTTATAGCCTTCAGTCCTAGTTTTTGATTCTCCTGCCTGTTTGCCTACCTGTGTATGACCATTGCCTGTCTGTGACCACGATTCCTGCCTTTTGCGAAGGCAAAATATACACCTGCCGCACTCTGCGCGTGAATCTACACCTTTTTCTCCCTGAGTATTCATTACAGAATACCTCACCAAAAAACGGAATGGATTCAGCGAAGCTACAGCGGCGCCTAACCCAGCAAGAGGAGTGTATGGAGGAAATCTGCCATCTTCTCCCTCAGCCTATCCCTACTCCTCCGATGCCAGGTATCGTAACCCATAGCCCTCCTTCATTCATATCCATGCCTTGAAAATATGACGGTTCACCTGGGAAATGTCAGGGATTTCTGATGCAATGCAGCAAATACATTGAGGACAACCCCACTAAATTCGCCACCGACAAGAGCAGGGTGGATTTAGTTGTGTCTCTACTCACAGGCAAAGCCCTGGATTGGGCCACCGCCATATGACTGCCAACAGCACATAACTCGGATCCGAGACCCATTTCCACACCCTCTTGAAAGAGGTATTCGATCACTCTCCTTCCGGTCGTCCTATAGGAGACCTCCTCATAGAACTTCAACAAGGACCCAATTCAGCTGCCGAGTATGCCCTCGAGTTCCGCACCATGGCTGCAGGGAATGGATGGAGTGAGGCTGCTTTACTTACCGTCTACCGAAGAGGGCTCAACAGGGAACTTCAGGCGGAGCTGGCCTGTAGAGGTGACCTTCAGGATTGAAATCAATACATTCGTATGTCCATCTCCATTGACCACCTCATCACCGACCGTCGAAGAACTCTGCCACCCAGGTACCTGAAACCTTCTCTTTCCATGATTCCGTCATCTCGTCCGAGTCTTCCAGAGCCCATGCAGTTGGGCCATGCTCCTCTCCCGTGTATCGAACATCAAAGGCGGATCCAAGAATGGCTCTGCTTATACTGTGGAGGGAAAGATAATCTACTCAGACATTGCCCTGTTCGCCTCCCAAGGATAGATGAGAAGGGTCCCTCTGCTGCCATGCAGGTAGGCATGTACTTATTTCTAAATATCTACCAGAAGCAATTCTCCATCCCAGTATTGATAACCGCGAACGGGGTTACTAAGTACGTAGATTCGGGAGCAGCAGGTAATTGTATCGATCACCAGCTAGTACAAGAGCTTGACATTGATCTAACACCTGTCACCCCTCCCTTAAGGATTAACGCCCTGGACGTTCAACTCATGGAACTCTCATCCCCCAAACAGCCACTGATCCTCGGACACCCCTGGCTTTGTCGTCACGACCCTGCCATCTCGTGGCGACAAGGTGAACTACTGTCCTGGTGTTCTACCTGCTTCACCAGTTGTGTCAGCCTACTCTGCAGAGCCACCACCATTGAGGATCTGCCTCTGCAGTGCCACCCACTATCCCATCTGAATAAACCCAGTACAGCAATGTCTTCAGCAAAATCAAGGCCTCCACTCTGCCACCACATCGCTCAGTGGACAGTGCTATTGACTTACTCCCTGGAGTGTCCCCACCGAAGGGCCGTGTTTACCCCCTATCTATCCCGGAAAATGAGGCAATGGAGAACTACATTGAGTAAGCACTCAAACGGTTTCATTCGTTCTTCTTCCCCGGCTGCTTCTTCTTCGTTGGAAAAAAAGCACTGTGGTCTCCGTCCATGTATTGATTACCGTTCCCTGAATGACGTCACGGTCAAGAACCGTTTCCCTCTTCCTCTGATCCCAGCGACCCTTGAACAAGTGGGCCGCACCAACATCTATACAAAACTCAACCTGCGAAGTACATATAACCTTGTCCGTATACGTGAAGGCGACGAATGGAAGACGGCCTTTATCACCGCACGAGGGCACTACGATTACCTGGTCATGCCCTACGGCCGTATTAATGCCCCCGCCATCTTCCAATCCTTTATGAACGAGGTTTTCCAGGATATGATCAACTGCTTTCTCATTGTCTACATTGATGACCTCCTGATTTACTCCCACTCCCTGAAGGAATGCATGCAGCATGTACAAAAGGTTATTTAACGGCTCCTTGACCATAACCTTTATGTGAAGACTGAAAAGAGCACCTTCCATGTAACCTCGGTATACTTCCTCGGTTTCGTACTGACACCTGAAGGGGTCAGCATGGATGAGAACAAAGTCACCACCGTCAGTAACTGGCCCAAACCCACCACCGTTAAGGGACTCCAACGTTTCATTCGGTTCTCCAACTTCTATCGCCGGTTCTTTCGGAACTTCAGTTCTATAGCTGCTCCCCTCACTTCCCTTACCAGCCAAAATACCCTTCAATGGACTGATACAGGCCAGTCTGCTTTCAACAACTTGAAACGCCTCTTCACCTCAGCTCCTGTCCTTCGCCAACCTGATCCGACCCTTCCTTTCACCCTGGAGGTGGATACCTCCGAAGTAGGAGTAGGAGCCATACTCTCTCAGCGGGTGGGAACCCCTCCAAAATCACATCCCTGTGCCTTCTTCTCCATGAAGTTATCTGCCGCTGAGAGGAATTACGATGTGGGGAACAGAGTCGCCATCAAGCTGGTCCTCGAGGAGTGGCGCCACTGGTTGGAGGGTGCACAACATCCCTTTCTCGTCCTAACAGATCATCGTAATCTAGAATATATCAGAGGGGCCAAGAGGTTAAACTCCAGACAAGCCCGCTGGGCTCCCTTCTTTACACGCTTCCATTTTCATGTTACTTACATCCCTGGAAAGAAAAATGTAAAAGCTGATGCTCTCTCCCGCCAGTTTGACCTTCTGACCAGTAACTCAGACCCTACACCCATTCTTCCTTCCTCTTGCATTATGGGACTGGTACAGTGGGAGGTTCACTCTGCTACAGTATACAAGAAGCCATAACCTCAGACACGGCTCCTCCTGAGACACCAGCGGGGAAGAGTTACGTACCAGCTGCTGTTAGACCCCAACTGATGCAATGGTGTCACACATCCTTGGGGTCAGGACATCCGGGCATTACACGAACCACCGAACTTCTAGCCCATAAGTTCTGGTGGTCCTCACTGGCATCCGATGTAAGGGATTACGTACTCTCGTGTCCAGTCTGCGCCCAAACCAAAAGTCCTCATCATCTCCCTTCCGGTAAGCTTCAACCTTTGCCAATCCCTCACAGACCCTGGTCCCAAATAGCTGTTGACTTCATCAAAGACCTTCCTGAATCATCTGGTAACACCACCATCCTTGTCATAGTAGACCATTTTTCAAAAATGTGTTGTCTGGTTCCTCTTCCTCATTTACCTAATGCCATAGAATTGTCTGAGTATGTTCCAGCAGGTGTTCCGTCTGTATGGGATTCCGGAGGACATCGTCTCTGACCACGGGCCCCAGTTTGTCTCCCGGGTGTGGCGAGCCTTCTGTGACCGACTGGGGGTCGCCCTCAGCCTCCCCTCCAGGTACCATCCCCAGACCAACGGGCAGACGGAACGCCTGAACTAAGAAATAGTACCTCCGCCAACAATGTTCTGCCTCTCCACACGACTGGAGTCAGTATATGGCCTGTGCGAACCAGTTATAGCCTTCAGTCCTAGTTTTTGATTATCCTGCCTGTTTGCCTACCTGTGTATGACCATTGCCTGCCTGTGACCACGATTTCTGCCTTTTGCGAATGCGAAATATACACTTGCCGCGCTCTGCGTGTGAATCTACACCTTTTTCTCCCTGAGTATTCATTACAATAATGCTTACAATGATTAGTCTTGATGCAAAAAAATAGAACATAAAATAATTACAATTATGTACAGTAATTAAAAGAGATTACATAATAGCAGGAATTATCTCAGGGGTTAATGAACTGAATATGGTGGTTAAGCTCTATGAAACACACTCTGTCATGTTGGGATGATGTCGAGTTCACATGGAGTTCAATTAAGAATTCACTTACAGAAGCCAAAGAATCACAGAAACGTTGCAATCTCATACATGGGAAAAATAAGCCAATTAACATAATTGAGTGTACTTGGAACTATTGCCTTCAACCCTGAATATCCACTTAATGAAATATATTTACAGAGAAAAGGGAGAATACGGGACATACTTGTTCGATCATTTCCACTCACTAAAATAAGTTCATTCAAAAGTGTGCTTCATTTGAACTATTACAGAGATCTGGAATCATTACTTTCATCACGAGGGGAGAAAAAGTGCATTAAATGTATAACATATGGTGAAATGTATTACTTTAACGATTTATTGATGGGGCACTTGGCTTGATCATAACTTTACCCTTTGCTCCCTTTTTAATGGCAATGCTTCTATGAATTTTATCAACCCCGGATGAATTATGTTTACTGAGAATACATACGCCATCTGCTAAAACTGAGAGGTTGAAATTGAGATGTATGAAGAAAATATGTTGGATTAAAGTTTTTACTGAACCACAATATTAAGCTTTTTATGTATATTGTTGTCCTAATAACTGAGACAACTCTATAAATGATTTAAATTGAAATGATCTAAAATATAAGGTTTGATTTATGTCACTGTAATTAAACAATAACCGTACAGTGTCACAGAGATGGTACTCATAGATGTACATATATGACATGTCAACAAGTGAATGATAGATAGTAAGATAGTACCTGTAATATAACTGCTATATTTCCCTGTTAGTTACTTCCCACCTCAGTGTGTGAGTAATGGTGTTTAGCCTCTGGGGTTCAAAGAGACCATTACATATGTGCCTTTAAAAGGCATCTGCTGACAGGCTCTCCAAGATGCATTTCACCTCTAGATCAGTCGGACCATTTCATAAAGTAACTACAAGTGCGGTAAAAGGTAAGGCTCTTATACTGTCATCCATTCATCAGTGATATATGATAAGGGTTCCCTGGAGTGCCTTTCGGTTGGAGAAAGGCTGCTCCAATCCTCGGCCAGGTCTTGAGTGCTGGTTGAGTGCAGCTGATTTCTGCTCTAATCAGAACCATCAGGTTCACTGTGATGGAGGGAGGAATCAATGTTTGAAATACAAATGTTAGAACAATGCCGCAGGAATATTTTTTTTATTTGGGGGGAGGGGGGAAATGGAGGGGGGGGATTTACTTTTCTCCACTCATACAGGACAAACAATAAGACAATAGTAAGATAATGATATCAGATTTATCTTCTATGACCCAAACCATGTGTTCCTGCTCTTTTCATTTCAGAAACAAGATGTCAAAAGGTTTATCAGTATGTTCTCTGGACAAAATACTGAAAAAGTGTCAACTACACAACCTATGTGTTGCTTTTGCAGTGTTCTGTAAATCACATTCAGTTTGCGCTGCAAGGTACAGTAGGGATATCAATACGTTTCCCAACATAAATATTGAGAATGGAAATATGCATTGTTAAACATTCTGCTTGTGCTCCTTTTCCAGACAGCTAATGACTAATAAGACATTCTCCATTCTGTCAGTTGACAGCTCTGTAACTGTTTATGTCGGAGGGTGTAAGGGTGGCACAGCGGAGGACTTACTCTCCCCGCTAAATGAGCTTGGATTTCTGGAAGAAGGTTCATGTCTGATAATTGTACCTCCAGAGACCAGGGCCAGGGGCTGGGCCTGAATGTGGAGCACTCTGCCCCTCTCCTTCCACTTGCTTAGGGGGCTTGATTAGAACTCACCCTGGCCTGCGTTATGGAGCTGCACTTGTGTTTCACACAGCTCTGCTTAAAGGCTTCTGTCACACACACATACAAGTACACGCACACACACACACACACACACCTGGGTTTCCGTTAGCTGGCAATTGCCGGCTTTTGGAAGATAAAATAAATTAAAAGTCAATAAATAAAATTGTAGCCTCAACATTCTCTCACTCTTTGCGCGCTGCCTTACATGAATGCACCTGGACAGATAGAGCGTGAGAGAGGAGCCTTGGGTACTGTTGATTGCAATATGGAGGCCATTTTCATTTAAGTAAAATGTAAGTTAGAGAGTACAGTGGTGGAAAAAGTACACAATTGTCATACTTGAGTAAAAGTAAACATACATTTATAGAAAATGACTCTAGCAAAAGTGAAAGTCACCCAGTAAAATAATACTTGAGTAAAAGTCTAAAAGTATCTGGTGTTAAATATACGTAAGTATCAAAAGTAAATGTAATTGTCAAAATATACTTAAGTATGAAAAGTTGAAGTAAATGCTTTTCAAATTCCTTATATTAAGCATGGTTTGTATTTAATTCTTACACTGAACAAAAATATAAACGCAACATGCAACAATTTCAAAGATTTTACTGAGTTACAGTTCATACAGTCAATTGAAATAAATTCATTAGGCCCTAATCTATGGATTTCACATGACTGGGAATACAGATATGCATCTGTTGGTCACAGATACCTTAAAAAAAAGGTTGGGGTCTGGATCAGAAAAACAGTCAGTATCTGGTGTGAACACCATTTGCCTCATGCAGCGTGACACATCTCCTTCGCATAGAGTTGATCAGACTGTTGATTGTGGCCTGTGGAATGTTAGCCCACTCCTCTTCAACGGCAGTCCAAAGTTGCTGGATATTGTCGGGAACTGGAACACGCTGTTGTACACATGCTCAATGGGTGACATGTCTGGTGAGTATGCAGAACTGGGACATTTTCAGCTTCCAGGAATTGTGTACAGATTTTTGCAACATGGGGCCGTGCATTATCATGCTGAAACATAAGGTGATGGTGGTGCATGAATGGCACGACAATGGGCCTCAGGATCTCGTCAAGGTAGCATTTGCCCACTGAAGTC
The DNA here is from genome assembly GCF_020615455.1 of Coregonus clupeaformis. Classification (NCBI taxonomy): domain Eukaryota; kingdom Metazoa; phylum Chordata; class Actinopteri; order Salmoniformes; family Salmonidae; genus Coregonus; species Coregonus clupeaformis. The sequence continues at coordinate 32,993,349 of NC_059216.1, read as the reverse complement.
GGTTACTACGCCAAACTGCAGTCAGGTCAACACCCTTGTGAGGATGACGATGAGACGCAGATGAGCTTCCCCGAGATGGTTTCCGACAGTTTGTGCAGAAATTCTTCGGTTGTGCAAACCCACAGTTTCATCTGCTGTCCTGGTGGCTTGTCTTAGACGATCTCGCAGGTGAAGAAGCCTGATGTGGAGGTCCTGGGATGGCGTGGTTAAACGTGGGCTCCAGTTGTGAGGCCGGTCGGACATACTGCCAAATTCTCTAAAATGACTTTGGAGGTGGCTTATGGTAGAGAAATTAACATTACATTATCTGGCAACAGCTCTGGTGGACATTCCTGCAGTCAGCCAATTGCAAGCTCCCTCAAAACTTGAGACATCTGTGGCATTGTGTTGTGTGACTAAACTGCACATTTTAGAGTGGCCATTTATTGTCCCCAGCACAAGGTGCACCTGTATAATGATCATGCTGTTTAATCAGCTTCTTATGTTGCCAAAGGAGAAATGCTCACTATCAGGGATGTAAACAAATTTGTGCACAACATTTGAGAGAAATAAGCTTTTTGTGCACATGGACAATTTCTGGGATCTTTTATTTCAGTTCATGAAACATGGGACCAACACTTTACATGTTGCATTTATCTTTTTGTTCAGTATATTTACGGATAGCCATGGGGAAAACTCCAACACTCAGACATCATTTACAAACAAAGCATTTGTGTTTAGTGAGTCCACCAGATCAGAGGCAGTAGGGATGATCACGTATTCTCTTGATACAGTGAGGGAAATAAGTATTTGATCCCCTGCTGATTTTGTACGTTTGCCCACTGACAAAGACATGATCCGTCTATAATTTTAATGGTAGGTTTATTTGAACAGTGAGAGACAGAATAACAACAAAAAAAATCCTGAAAAACGCATGTCAAAAATGTTATGAATTGATTTGCATTTTAATGAGGGAAATAAGTATTTGACCCCTCTGCAAAACATGACTTAGTACTTGGTGGCAAAACCCTTGTTGGCAATCACAGAGGTCAGACATTTCTTGTAGTTGGCCACCAGGTTTGCACACATCTCAGGAGGGATTTTGTCCCACTCCTCTTTGCAGATCTTCTCCAAGTCATTAAGGTTTTGAGGCTGACGTTTCGCAACTCGAACCTTCAGCTCCCTCCACAGATTTTCTATGGGATTAAGGTCTGGAGACTGGCTAGGCCACTCCAGGACCTTAATGTGCTTCTTCTTGAGCCATTCCTTTGTTGCCTTGTCCGTCTGTTTTGGGTCATTGTCATGCTGGAATACCCATCCACGACCCATTTGCAATGCCCTGGCTGAGGGAAGGAGGTTCTCACCCAAGATTTCTGCCCCAGTACCCACTGCTAATTTTAACTTCCAGACAAAGTTTTTGCTCTTCAAAACTATTCCCTTCCTCCCAGGCTCTGCTCATCACCTCTGATTGAGCAAGCAGCATTGTCATGGCTACACGGCCAGCATTCTAATCCCAGAAATATGCCCTTATTTGAACCCAAGGTTAGCTCGCTGACATTTGAAGCTGATTAAGAATTTGCCTGGGCTGCGACCTTTGCGTTGCATGAACTGCGATGTCATTGCATTAGCACTTCCATTATCATGCAGTCACATCTAATCACAGCAGCGTCCCTGCCACCCCTAGACCAGCATTAAGGATCTCTTAAGTTATGGGCCCAATCATTTGAATAAAGCTTCAACTATTAGAGGAGTGGACCAGGGCTTTTAGCCTAGACTAAATCAAGTTAATGTCTTTAAGTCCCAGGTCCATAGGAATGTCTTTTTTATTTTACTCTCTCTCTAGAAGAGAGTAGACGGAGGGCATGGTATTTTATTTTCTGCTTCCATGTTTTGTAATATAATATCCCTTGGACATTGCCTTTGTGTTTTATTCACCATGCAATAACAAATAATAGGTCAAAATTGTGGAAATCAATTATGATACAAAATCCTGCATGTGTATATCTGCAGAGATACTGTCCCATTGTGTCTTTAACCAAAAACAGAAGGCCCAGCAGAAGGCCCAGCAGTGAAACCATAACCAACCAGCAGAGGATTGAGAGTGTCGGTGGGGACATGTAAAGGTTTGAACCCTGCTGGTTTGAAATGTAAACTGGTGCTCTGTGTTCCCAGATCGCGACCAATGCTGCATCCCAAATGGCACCCTATTACCTACAAAGGGCTCTGGTCAAAAGTTATTCATTATGTATGGAAACAATTTGGGACGCAGATGAAAAAAAGCCCCTTCTTCCACACCACCTGTGACTCCCACTGGGCCTCGCAGGCCTACGTCTTGCCCCTCTCTCTCCCTCACCCCACTCTCTCTTTGTCTCTCACGGTCTCGCACAGTCTCTGGGACTCTCTTTACTGTGCCGCTGCCTTGCACACCTGCTTTGATTTTAGATCCAAGTATCTCTCCCCAGCCTCTCATCTCCGGTCATGGGGTTTAAAACACAGACTCAAGCTGCGTCCGAAATAAAACCTATTCTCTATAAAGTGCATAGGGCTCTGGTCAAATTCCCTTTATTCCCCATAGGGCTCTGTTGAAAATGTAGTGACCTATGTAGGGAATTGGGTGCCATTTGTGCCGCATAATGACAGTAAGGGCTGCACTGTGCTCTATTTCACAGAACCACTCACAATGTGCACTGTTTTTTTATTGGGCTTCTCTTTTTTATTCTTCAGTTGTCTTTTTTATATTACCCCTGGGACATTAATAAAGCTGCTTTTCTAACCCAAAGAATATGAAAGAATATGAAAGAATATGAAAGTTGACTATGAGCTAGCAGAGTCAAAGGTTCATATTTTAAGTTCGACCAGTGGGTTATGTTGTGTTTTTCTGTCAATCATCAATGACGTTTCATTTCAATATTCCAGTTGGGTCGTTCCATATCATTTCAGCAAGACATGACCACCCGCCATCTCAGATTGTTCTGACATGGTTTCTGTAGTTAGAAACAGATAGGATAAGCATTCCTGCAACATTCTTTTGTTGAAAGACAATTTTAACTGATAAATTAAGCTAATTGATTGCACCCAAATTGGCCATTTCGATTCATAGAATTCATGCAATATTGAATAAATATAGTTCAATCGAGTACAGGCTTAACTGAATGACAACAGAGACAAAATACAATATGGCATTTTATTGAATAGTTTGCGGTAGGCCTTGTCTCCGAGGAATGCTCCTCAGAGGCAGATGCTAATGACAGGTTTCCCTATGCTGGGCAGCTGGCATCAAAACCCCCCCGCTTGGAGAACGTGGTTCCGATGACGGGCCTTCAGGTTATTATGCTGGTGGTGGTGGGGAGGTGGAAGGTCATTGGAAGACTGTTGCTGCAAAACATCAAGTGAGAGACAAGGGGTGAGTTGACATAAATACTCCCCTAAGATCTATGCCTATTGGTTGACAGAAAGGGGAGTGATTATTGCACGAGTGAGCCCATAGGTTAACAGCAAGTGTGGTGGAATTGCCTTAGTGTGCCATGCTCATTGATTTAAGTTAATAGGTGAATGACATTCCGCACGCTTGCTAATGGTAAAGAGGAGGAGAGACATGACACTATCCTGATGAGGTACCATTATAAACGCTACCATGGATACCTGCTATGCTAATGAGGTATCATTAAAACCACTACCATTCTTTCTAAAATTAGCCGCCGAAATTGTCGCAACCCCTATTACTAGCCTGTTCAACCGCTCTTTCGTAACGTCTGAGATCCCCAGAGATTGGAAAGCTGCCGTGGTCATCCCCCTCTTCAAAGGGGGTGACACTCTAGATCCAAACTGTTACAGACCTATATCCATCCTGCCCTGCCTTTCGAAAGTTTTTGAAAGCCAAGTTAACAAACAGATCACCGACCATTTCGAATCCCACCGTACCTACTCCACTATGCAATCCGGTTTCCGAGCTGGTCATGGGTGCACCTCAGCCATGCTCAAGGTCCTAAACGATATTTTAACCGCAATCGATAAAAGGCAGTACTGCGCAGCCGTCTTCGACCTGGCCAAGGCTTTCGACTCTGTCAACCACCGCATTCTTAATGGCAGATTAAATAGCCTTGGTTTCTCAAATGACTGCCTCGCCTGGTTCACCAACTACTTCTCAGATAGAGTTCAATGTGTCAAGTCGCGGAGGGCCTGTTGTCTGGACCTTTAGCAGTCTCTATGGGGATGCCACAGGGTTCAATTCTCGGGCCGACTCTATTCTCTGTGTATATCAATGATGTCGCTCTTGCTGCTGGTGACGCTCGGATCCACCTCTATGTGGACGACACCATTTTGTATACATCTGGCCCTTCATTGGACACTGTGTTAACAAACCTCCAAACGAGCTTCAACGCCATACAACACTCCTTCCGTAGCCTCCAACTGCTCTTAAACACTAGTAAAACTAAATGCATTCTCTTCAACCGAACGCTGCTTGCACCAGCCCACCCGACTAGAATCACTACTCTCGGCGGGTCTGACCTAGAGTATGTGGACAACTACAAATACCTAGGTGTCTGGTTAGACTGTAAACTCTCCTTCCAGACTCACATTAAGCATCTCCAATCAAAACTTAGATCTAGAATCAGCTTCCTATTTCGCAACAAAGCCTCCTTCACTCATGCTGCCAAACATGCCTTCGTAAAACTGACTATCCTACCGAACCTTGACTTCGGCGATGTCATTTACAAAATAGCCTCCAACACTCTACTCAGCAAATTGGATGTAGTCTATCACAGTGCCATCCGTTTTGTCACCAAAGCCCATATACTACCCACCATTGTGACCTGTACGCTCTTGTTGGCTGGCCCTCACTACATATTCGTCGCCAAACCCACTGGCTCCAGGTCATCTATAAATCACTGCTAGGCAAATCCCTGTCTTATCTTAGCTCACTGGTCACCATAGCAACACCCACCCGTAGTCTGCGCTCCAGCAGGTATATCTCACTGGTCATCCCCAAAGTCAACACCTCCTTTGGACGCCATTCCTTTCAGTTCTCTGCTGCCAATGACTGGAACGAACTGCAAAAATCTCTGAAGCTGGAGACACTTATCTCCCTCACTAACTTTAAGCGTAAGTTGTCAGAGCAGCTTACCAATCACTGCACCTGCACACAGCCATTCTGAAATTAGCCCATCCAACTACTTCATCCCCATATTGTTATTTATTTTGCTTATTTGCACCCCAGTATCTCTATTTGCACATCATCTTTAGCACATCTATCATTCCAGTGTTAATACGAAATTGTAACTATTTTGCACTATGGCGTATTTATTGCCTTACCTCCATAATTTACTACATTCGCACACACTGTATATATATTTTCTGTTGTATTTTTGACTTTATGTTTTGTTTACCCCATATGTAACTCTGTGTTGTTGTATCTATCGCACTGCTTTGCTTTATCTTGGCCAGGTCGCCGTTGTAAATGAGAACTTGTTCTCAACTGGCTTACCTGGTGAAATAAAGGTGAAATAAATAAAAGAAATAAATATATACAGTACTTCCATTCATTTTTTCAACTGGTACCGGGGGACCTTCAGACGACTCTTGAGAGGCCTGTAGAGTGCGGACATCGACCTTAGGGGGTATTGAGGGTAGTGCGTACGGCCCAGTACATCCCTGGGGCCGAGCTTCCTGCCATCCAGGACCTCTATACCAGGTGGTGTCAGCCACCCAAGTCATACACTGTTCCCTCTGCTACCGCACGGCAAGTGGTACCGGAGCACCAAGTCTGGGACCAAAAGGCTCCTTAACAGCTTCTACCTCCAAGCCATAAGACTGCTGAACAGTTCATCAAATGGCTACCTGGACTATTTGTATTAACCCCCTTATTTTATTCTGATTTATTCAGATGTACACTTACTGGACTCTAACCACACACTCACACATACTACACTGACACAAACACACGGACACACACACAGACATGCCTATTGATGACACACACACACACACACAGACACACACACATACATTCACATTCCTTCACACTCTTCACATATGCTGCTGCTACTCTCTGTTTTTTATCTATGTATAGTCACTTTACCCCTACCTACATGTACATATTACCTCAATTACCTCGACCAACCTGTACCCCTGCACATTGACTCGGTACAGGTAGCCCCTGTATATAGCCTCGCTATTGTTATTTTCCTTTAGTTTATTTAGCACAATTTACTTACTTACTTTTTTAAAACTCTTCATTGTTGATAAGCATTTCACGGTTGTGTTCGGCGAATGTGACAAATACAATTTGTTTTGATTATTAATGTTTCCATCTGAACTTAAAAGGTGATACTATGCGAAACTAAGCCTGTGCAGTACGCAAAAAACAACAGTAAATGGGATAAGATGTTTATCCATCTAAGATCAGCATATCCCAGGCATCTTATTTGGGATTCTCAAAACCGGGATACAAGCTTATTTGAGTTATTGTTAACAGGATATGATGTTTATATGCGTCAACTCAAAAAAAGAATACTTGAGTATCCGGAATAATAACGGGATATTGGTTTGTAAACGGTCATTGAGAGCAGCAGATTCCCAGACGGGTGGTATACACATTGTATAACACACTGGCATTCATTTCAGAGAAAAGGGTTTATTTAGCTTTGGTAAGTGTGAGTCTGTGCACGTACAGTGTGTCTACCAAGTGTGTGTTTGATTGTTAATTAAATGTGTGTAAGTGTGTGTGTGAGAGATACTTGCATATACAGTACATAGCTGGAAGTAAATTATGCTGGTGATGGTGCTGTCAGATGCTCACTTGAGAGAGAGAGAGAGAGAGAGAGAGAGAGAGAGAGAGAGAGAGAGAGAGAGAGAGAGAGAGAGAGAGAGAGAGAGAGAGAGAGAGAGAGAGAGAGAGAGAGAGAGAGAGAGAGAGAGAGAGTGTGTGTGTTCTTCAGCTGTTGTCCATTGGGGGACACATGAAGGGCAGTGGGCAGTGGACAGCAGAGTCAGGTCAGTGCTGGGCTGGCTGTCAGGCTGGCAGGGGCACCACAACCGCTGCTGCTGGCAGTGTGGAGCTCGCTCACATTAGGGAAATGAAAGGTTATCCTGCTAATTTGGGGATTGCAATCAGAGGCAGATGCTGCAGGTCGAAACACCAGGGATGAGTCCAAAATGACACCCTATTCCCTAAATAGGCTCCGGCCTAAAGTAATGCACTATATAGGGAATAGGGTGCCATTTGGGATGCATTTCAGGCCGGGGTGGAGGTATTGGGTGGAGAGCAGGGCAAAGGCCCTCTTGGTTTAATGGTTAAGAATACTTCATGATGTGTTATTGCATAACACCATTGGTATAAAATATATACACGTCCTAGTGTTCATTCCTTAACACTGACAGTGTAACAGTGTCAGTACTAAACACAGATTTAATTTAACACTCAAAAGTGTGTACCTGTATAGACACTGACCCAGTTTTAAATCTAACACTGTCAGTGTTAATTTAACATTGGAGAATTTGCTGTGTAACTGTTTACAGGTTGTTGAGTTAAATCTGGGGTGTGGTGAAACAGAGACCATGGGAGAGAGAGATAATATGAAGTACAATGTTTGTCTGCATAGCTAAGGTTTAGACAAGTTTTAACACCATCCTATACCAGATCAGGTTCTCGTGAAAAAGGAACTGCACTAATTGGAATAAAGATGTCTGTACATGTAGGAGTTTTAAGCAATATATAGTATGTGGTCTGTATGTGATTCCTCTTAGCATTCAAATGTTTCTGATAATGCAAATCTAAACAATTAAATTAAATAGTCTTCTTTCTCATCTCGTCAGCGTGCATTGAAGACAAAACATAAAAGCGACAGATGGACTGGGAAGAGAGGGTGAAGAGACTAATTTTGGTGTCTGATATTTTGATGTCAAACCCAATTTCAGCATTTGCAGAGGGTAAACACATTTTGTAAACAATTTGTATCAGCGGTATTGAAGGTAAGTTACTCCTAAAGAAGATGGCGCCGGAGGGGATGGCTGCCGTTTTATGGACTCTTAACCAACCGTGCTATTTTGTGTGTTTTTTTCGTATTGTTTGTAACTTATTTTGTACATAATGTTGCTGCTACCGTCTCTTATGACCAAAAAGAGCTTCTGGACATCAGAAAAGCGATTACTCACCTTGAACTGGACTAATCATTTTTATTTAATGAGTTGGACGAGAGGGATTTGCTCCAGACACCCGACAGGGCCCTCATCCCCATCATTCGCAGTAGAAAGAGATATCGCGGAAGGAGATCGTGGTGCCTGGTAAGGAGCCGGTGACGTGTGGCTAATCTGCCTTTGTCATCGATACTATTGGCCAACTTACAATCGCTTGATAATAAAGTGGACGAACTACAGGCACGAATATCCTACCAATGGGACATTAAAAACTGTAATATCTTATGTTTCACCGAGTCGTGGCTGAACGAAGACATGAATAACATACAGCTGGCGGATTATACACTGTATCGGCAGGACAAGGGGTGGCGGTCTATGTATATTTGTAAACAAGGAAGTCTCAAGGTTTTGCTCGCCTGAGGTAGAGTATCTCATGATAAGCTGTAGACCACACTATCTACCAAGATTGTTTTCATCTATATTCTTTGTAGCTGTCTATTTATCACCACAAACCGATGCTGGCACTAAGACTGCACTCAATTAACTGTATACGGCCATAAGCAAACAGGAAAACGCTCATCCAGAGACAGCGCTCCTAGTGGCCGGGGACTTTAACGCAGGGAAACTTAAATCTGTTTTACCTCATTTCTACCAGCATGTTAAATGTGCAACCAGAGGGAAAAAAACCTCTAGACCACCTTTACTCCACACACAGAGACGCGTACAAAGCTCTCCCTCACCCTCCATTTGGCAAATCTGACCATAATTCTATTCTCCTGATTCCTACTTACAAGCAAAAACTAAAGCAGGAAGCACCAGTGACACGGTCAATAAAAAAGTGGTCAGATGAAGCAGATGCTAAGCTACAGGACTGTTTTGCTAGCACAGACTGGAATATGTTACGGGATTCTTCCGATGGCATTGAGGAGTACACCACATCAGTCACTGGCTTCATCAATAAGTGCATCGATGACGTAGTCCCCACAGTGGCTGTATGTACATACCCCAACCAGAAGCCATGGATTACAGGCAACATCCACACTGAGCTAAAGGGTAGAGCTGCCACTTTCAAGGAGCGGGACTCTAACCCGGAAGCTTATAAGAAATCCCGCTATGCAAACCATCAAACAAGCAAAGCGTCAATGCAGGACTAAGATCGAATCGTACTACACCAGCTCCGATGCTCGTCGGATGTGGCAGGGCTTGCAAACTATTACAGACTACAAAGGGAAGCACAGCCACGAGCTGCCCAGTGACACGAGCCTACCAGACGAGCTAAATTACATCTATGCTCGCTTCGAGGCACGTAACACTGAAACATGAATGAGAGCATCAGCTGTTCCAGATGACTGTGTGATCACACTCTCGTAGCCGATGTGAGTAAGACCTTTAAACAGGTCAATATTCACAAGGCCGCAGGGCCAGACGGATTCCCAGGATGTGTACTCCGAGCATTCGCTGACCAACTGGCAACTGACATTTTCAACCTCTCACTGTATGAGTCTGTAATACCAACATGTTTCAAGCAGACCACCAATGTCCCTGTGCCCAAGAACACTTAGGTAACCTGCCTAAATGACTACAGACCTGTAGCACTCACATCTGTAGTCATGAAGTGCTTTGAATGGCTCACATCAACACTATTATCCCTGAAACCCTAGACCCACTCCAATTTGCATACCGCCCCAACAGATCCACAGATGATGCAATCTCTATTGCGCTCCACACAGCCCTTTCACAACTGGACAAAAGGAACACCTATGCGAGAATGCTATTTATTGACTACAGCTCAGCATTCAACACCATAGTGCCCTCAAAGCTCATCACTAAGCTAAGGACCCTGGGACTAAACACCTCCCTCTGCAACTGGATCCTGGACTTCCTGATGGCCCGCCCCCATGTGGTAAGGGTAGGTAACAACACATCTGCCACGCTGATCGTCAACACGGGGGCCCCTCAGGGGTGCGTGCTCAGTCCCCTCCTGTACTCCCTGTTCACTCATGACTGCATGGCCAGGCACGACTCCAACACCATCACTAAGTTTGCTGATGACACAACAGTGGTAGGCCTGATCACCGACAACGACGAGACAGCCTATAGGGAGGAGGTCAGAGACCTGGCCGTGTGGTGCCAGGACAACAACCTCTCCCTCAACGTGATCAAGACAAAGGAGATGATTGTGGACTAAAGGAAAAAGAAGAGGACTGAGCACGCCCCCATTCTCATTGACGGGGCTGTAGTGGAGCAGGTTGAGAGCTTCAAGTTCCTTGGTGTCCACATCACCAAAAAACTAACATGGTCCAAGCACACCAAGACAGATGTGAAGAGGGCACGACAAAACCTATTCCCCTTAAGGAGACTGAAAAGATTTGGCATGGGTCCTCAGATCCTCAAAAGGTTCCACAGCTGCACCATCGAGAGCATCCTGACTGGTTGCATCACTGCCTGATATGGCAACTGCTCTGCCTCCGACCGCAAGGCACTAGAGAGGGTAATGCATATGGCCCAGTACATCACTGGGGTCAAGCTTCCTGCCATCCAAGACCTCTATACCAGGCGGTGTCAGAGGAAGGCCCTAAAAATTGATAAAGACTCCAGCCACCCTAGTGGTAGACTGTTCTCTCTGCTACCGCACAGCAAGCGGTACCGGAGCGCCAAGTCTAGGTCCAAGAGGCTTCTTAACAGCTTCTACCCCCAAGCCATAAGACTCCTGAACATCTAATCAAATGGCTACCCAGACTATTTGCATTGCCCCCCCACACACACTCTTTTGCGCTGCTGCTACTCTCTGTTTATTATCTACGCATAGTCACTTTAATAACTCTACCTACATGTACATATTACCTCAATTACCTCGACTAACCGGTGCCCCCGCACATTGACTCAGTACCGGTACCCCCTTTATATTGCCTCGCTATTGCTATTTTTACTGCTGCTCTTTAATTATTTGTTACTTTTATTTTGTATTATTTTATATTGTATTTTCTTGTGAATTTTTTGGGGTATTCTTTCTTAAAACTGCATTGTTGGTTAAGGGCTTGTAAGTAAGCATTTCATTCGGCGCATGTGACAAATAAAACTTAATTTGATTTTATATATATATTTTTTTTATGTATCCCATTTTTATAAACATAATTAACCTGGGTGATGTATAGTGAGACAGGGGAAGTATGATTATGTAGCAGTACAAAGACCAAGGTGACCTCCAGGGATGTCTATATACTATCATCAAGGTGAAGATGTACCTGGTTGAAACAGACCTAGTGACAGACTACAGTGAGGAAAAAAAGTATTTGATCCCCTGCTGATTTTGTACATTTGCCCACTGAAAAAGAAATGATCAGTCTATAATTTTAATGGTAGGTTTATTTGAACAGTGTGAGACAGAATAGCAACAAAAAAATCCAGAAAAACGCATGTCAAAAATGTTAGAAATTGAGCTCTTTGGCATCAACTCAACTCGCCGTGTTTGGAGGAGGAGGAATACTGCCTATGACCCCAAGAACACCATCCCCACCGTCAAACATGGAGGTGGAAATATTATGCTTTGCGGGTGTTTTTCTGGTAACGGGACAGGACAACTTCACCGCATCAAAGGGACGATGGACGGGGCCATGTACCGTCAAATCTTGGGTGAGAACCTCCTTCCCTCAGCCAGGGCATTGAAAATGGGTCGTGAATTGGTATTCCAGCATGACAATGACCCAAAACACACGGTCAAGGCAACAAAGGAGTGGCTCAAGAAGAAGCACATTAAGGTCCTGGAGTGGCCTAGCCAGTCTCCAGACCTTAATCCCATAGAAAATCTGTGGAGGGAGCAGAAGGTTCGAGTTGCTAAACGTCAGCCTCGAAACCTTAATGACTTGGAGAAGATCTGCAAAGAGGAGTGGGACAAAATCCCTCCTGAGATGTGTGCAAACCTGGTGGCTAACTACAAGAAACATCTGACCTCTGTGATTGCCAACAAGGGTTTTGCCACCAAGTACTAAGTCATGTTTTGCAGAGGGGTCAAATATTTATTTCCCTCATTAAAATGCAAATCAATTTATAACATTTTTGACATGCGTTTTTCTGGATTTTTTTGTTGTTATTCTGTCTCTCACTGTTCAAATAAACCTACCATTAAAATTATAGACTGATAATTTCTTTGTCAGTGGGCAAACCTACAAAATCAGCAGGGTATCAAATACTTTTTTCCCTTACTGTAAATACACCGACCGACTGACTTGGACGGCATTCAAGAGCTGCCTATGCAGGGCCACTGAAAAGAGAAGCTACCTCTACCTCCGTCTCTGTCTCTACCTTATGCCCCCTGAAAAGAGAAAAAATCATAATTCAAAGTTATCTTAATCTCAGAGGGTCACCGGGTTGTTTCCCGGTCAATGGGGGGACTTGAATGATTATCTGTGGAGATGAGATTAAGAAGTAACCAGCATGGAGACATATGGCTCAGTGTAATATTATGTGGTATAGTTGTCCTGATTCTGTCATCGTTTTTCACCAAATGGAAATACAAAACTGTTTATAAATATATTATCAATGTCCATCAAATTAATTGAAGAACTAACTCCCAGTTTCTAGACTAAATAGAAATTACACAGGTTAGAATATCAACCAAAGGTAAGGTAATACAACACAAATCAATCATATCTGCGGGAAGATGTTTTGAGTTGGGGGTGCTGGCGGGGGTCTCCTTTATAATAAAGCATTGCATGCATCTATAGTCACATTTGCGTAGTGGCATGCAGCTGAACAGACATGTTTTTCGGATTTGCATACATCAGGATATTTTTTTGTGGTAGTGTCTGGAAAGAAAATTGCCTTTTATAAACGCATTTCATGCAATTGTACGTTATTTACATGATAGAAGACATTAGCAGAATATTTTTTTATACCACAAAATGGCCATGCAGGCTACTGTGCAATTCGCTATTCAGGTAGGATGCAATTTGTGAACTTTATTTATGTTTCATATTTATATATATTTTTTTTATTATTATTATTATTATTACTATTATTATTATTATTGTATATCATTGTTATTATTGTAGGCCTATTTATTAATCTAAACCCGTTCTTTAAATTTGCTAAATGTGTTTTGTTTCATTCTGTTGAGACATTTTCGTATGCTAAATTATGTTTGATCTGTCTTTTTAATTGTGTGCTCCGTATTTAGTTTAAGAGAAGTAATAAGTCGGCTTTGTTAGGCCTACTGCTGCTAGGTAGCTCTCTCTCTGCTCTCCCCCTCCCCTCTGTCTGTCCTTGATTGCAGGAGTGAAGTCTGGTGTGCGGGAGTCAGGGTTCCAGCTGCAGCTCATTCACCATAATCACCTCAGCCTTTAAGACCCGGTCAAACTTGCCACTCATCGTCAGATCATAGTCAAGACGACCATGTTAGTCTCGCTGTCGACTCAACCTGTTTGTTTTCGCTCTTTGTGTTTTTGGCCTGTTCTATTTACTTTTCTCCTGTGCCAAAGATTATTGGAACCTGACTCCTGCCTCCGCTTCACTCCTGCCACCACCATCCTGCTTTCCACTACCGGACCTCGCTTTTGGACTCACTACGGACACTAGGACATTACGGTACCACACCTGCCCTGACCTGGATCTGTTACCCTCCCTGTAACCTGGACTTGCTCTTCCCCTATTATTGGAAACCTGGACTATTGAACATTGTAAATAAACCTGTTAAACCTTCTCTGGCTTGGTGTAGTTGTCTGCATTTGGGTTCAAATCCAGTTAAATCATGACAGGCTTTTTGTAAAATAAATATAATTTGCCTATTGCTGTCATTTGTTGGGTGTGGTAGGCACTAGCTTTTATTGATAATTGCTGCAATATAGCCTGTTCAAAACTTTTGTGAAGATTTAAACCAGTTCACAAGTGTTTTGTTTAATTCTGTTGAGCCATTTTCTTTGGCCAAAGCAAGTTCTAACTATAATGATGTGTTTCCCGCAATAAAATATCCTGCTCATATTTTCCCTATAAACAATGGCTTTACTTAAGTCGCTCTGGATAAGAGCATCTGCTAAATGACTCAAATGTAATGTACTTACACTACATGACCAAAAGTATGTGGACACCTGCTTGTCGAATATCTCATTCCTAAATCATTGGTATTAATATGGAGTTGGTCCTCCCTTTGCTGCTATAACAACCTCCACTCTTCTGGGAAGGCTTTTCCAATAGATGTTGGAACATTACTGTTGGGACTTGCTTCCATTCAGCCACAAAAGTATTAGTTAGGTCGGGCACTGATGTTGGGTGATTAGGCCTGGCTCGCAGTCGGCGTTCCAATTCATCTCAAAGGTGTTCTATGGGGTTGACTTCAGGTCTATGTGCAGGCCAGTGAAGTTCTTCCCCACTGATCTCGACAAACCATTTCTGTATGGACCTCGCTTTGTGCACGTTTGCATTGTCATGCTGAAACAGGAAAGGGCCTTCCACCAAACTGTTCGCACAAAGTTGGAAGCACAGAATCGTCCAGAATGTCATTGTATGATGTAGCGTCACTGGAACTAAGGGGCCTAGCCGAACCAAGAAAAACAGCTCCAGACCTTTATTCCTCCTCCACCAAACTTTACAGTTGGCAATATGCATTGGGGCAGGTAGCGTTTTACTGGCATCCGCCAGAGCCAGATTTGTCCGTCGGACTGCCAGATGGTGAAGCGTGAGAACACGTTTCCACTACTCCAGAGTCCAATGTCGGCGCACTTTACAACACTCCAGTCGACGCTTGGCATTGCTTATGGTGATCTTAGGCTTGTGTGCGGCTGCTTGGCCATGGAAACCCATTTCATGAAGCTCCAGACTACCAGTTCTTGTGCTGACATTGTTTCCAGAGGCAGTTTGGAACTCGGTGAGTGTTGCAACTGAGGACAGACAATTTTCCACTTCACAATAACAGCACTTACAGTTGACCGGGCAGCTCTAGCTGGGCAGAAATCTAACGAACTGACTTGTTGGAAAGGTGGCATCATATGACGGTGCCACGTTGAAAGTCACTGAGCTCTTCAGTAAGGCCATTCTACTGCAAATGTTTGTCTATGGAGATTGCATTGCTGTGTGTTCGATGTTATACACCTGTCAGCAACAGGTGTGGCTGAAAAAGCTGAATCCACTAATTTTAAGGGGTGTCCACATACTTTTGTATATATAGTGTACTTTTGAAATTACCCTTATAAAGTATAATAACTTTTGCGAAGGTTTGCTATCAGCCTATTATACTGCAGGCCTATGATATGAAGGCAGTGCGCACCGGCTCTCCAACTGACTACAGTCGTGGTCAAAAGTTTTGAGAATGACACAAATACTAATTTTCACAAAGTCTGCTGCCTCAGTTTTGATGATGGCAATTTGCATATACTCCAGAATGTCATGAAGAGTGATCAGATGAATTGCAATTAATTGCAAAGTCCCTCTTTGCCATGAAAATGAACTTAATCCTCTGTAGCTCAGCTGGTAGAGCACGGTGCTTTTAACGCCAGGGTAGTGGGTTCGATCCCCGGGACCACCCATACACAAAAAAAAAATGTCCACTGCATTTCAGCCCTGCCCCAAAAGGACCAGCTGCCATCATGTCAGTGAATCTCTCGTTAACACAGGTGAGCGTGTTGACGAGGACAAGGCTGGAGATCACCCTGTC
The DNA here is from genome assembly GCF_020615455.1 of Coregonus clupeaformis. Taxonomy (NCBI): domain Eukaryota; kingdom Metazoa; phylum Chordata; class Actinopteri; order Salmoniformes; family Salmonidae; genus Coregonus; species Coregonus clupeaformis. The sequence goes on along the minus strand of NC_059216.1, from coordinate 32,977,589 downwards.
ATGCTGATTGAGTTAGAACAACAGACTGGAAGCTTTAAAAGGAGGGTGGTGCTTGAAATCATTGTTCTTCCTCTGTTAACCATGGTTACCTGCAAGGAAACACGTGCCGTCATCATTGCTTTGCACAAAAAGGGCTTCACAGGCAAGGATATTGCTGCTAGTAAGATTGCACCTAAATCAACCATTTATCGGATCATCAAGAACTTCAAGGAGAGAGGTTCAATTGTTGTGAAGAAGGCGTCAGGGCGTCCAAGAAAGTCCAGCAAGCGCCAGGACCGTCTCCTAAAGTTGATTCAGCTGCGGGATTGGGGCACCACCAGTGCAGAGCTTGCTCAGGAATGGCAGCAGGCAGGTGTGAGTGCATCTGCACGCACAGTGAGGCGAAGACTTTTGGAGGATGGCCTGGTGTCAAGAAGGGCAGTAAAGAAGCCACTTCTCTCCAGGAAAAAGACATTGACAGACTGATATTCTGCAAAAGGTACAGGGAGTTGACTGCTGAGGACTGGGGTAAAGTCATTTTCTCTGATGAATCCCCTTTCCGATTGTTTGGGGCATCCGGAAAACTCCTTGTCCGGAGAAGACAAGGTGAGTGCTACCATAAGTCCTGTGTCATGCCAACAGTAAAGCATCCTGAGACCATTCATGTGTGGGGTTGCTTCTCAGCCAAGGGAGTGGGCTCACTCACAATTTTGCCTAAGAACACAGCCAAAGAATGGTACCAACACATCCTCCGAGAGCAACTTCTCCCAACCATCCAAGAACAGTTTGGTGACAACCAATGCCTTTTCCAGCATGATGGAGCACCTTGCCATAAGGCAAAAGTGATAACTAAGTGGCTCGGGGAACAAAATATCGACATTTTGGGTCAATGGCCAGGAAACTCCCCAGACCTTAATCCCATTGAGAACTTGTGGTAAATCCTCAAGAGGCGGGTGGACAAACAAAAACCCACAAATTCTGACAAACTCCAAGCATTGATTATGCAAGAATGGACTGCCATCAGTCAGGATGTGGCCCAGAAGTTAATTGACAGAATGCCAGGGTAGATTGCAGAGGTCTTGAAAAAGAAGGGTCAACACTGCAAATATTGACTCTTTGCATAAACTTAATGTATTGTCAATAAAAGCCTTTGACACTTATGGAATGCTTGTAATTATACTTCGGTATACCATAGTAACATCTGACAAAAATATATCATAACACTGAAGCAGCGAACTTTGTGAAGACCAATACTTGTTGTCACGATTCAGACAGACGACCAGAGGACCACAATTGCGTCACACCAGAAAGTTTATTAAACTTAAGGGAAAAGGGAAGTAGGGAGTGAATGAAGGCTCCAGGGGTAACAGGGATCCCGTCCAATGCGCTGGGTCTGTGCCCCCCCCAGTGGCAGCGATGCGTCCTATGAAGCCGGTGGTGGGTGGTCCAGAAGTCCTGGGGGGGGGGGAGACACAGACACAACAGGGCGGAATGAAACCAGGCAGCAGTACAGTTCAAGGGAATCCAAAATACGTAGTAGCAAGGCAGAAGGCTGGTCAGAGTTACCGGGATTGAAGAGTAGTCAGGAGTCGTAATGGCAGAAGCAGGTCTGGATCTCCTAAGGCAGAAGAGTATCCAATAAACAGGCAGGTCCGGGGTCACAAAACCAGGGTGAGCCAGAAGCGCGAGCAAACAGGTTCCGGGTGTGAGCTTTGCAGGCGATCTGACACCGGAGAGCTGAAAGACAGGGCCTTAAATACTGGGAGAGGTTAGTGGGTAATGCAGCGCAGCTGGCAGAGTAATTAGAGCCGAGCAGAGCAGGGACAGGTGGAGCTAGTTAGGCTGAGTAGAGAGAGGGAGGTGAGCAGAGTGGAAGATAGTGGAAACCAATTAACCCTCCTGTTATGTTGTGGGTCAATTTGACCCGTTTCCACTTTTGCGTTGTCTAAAATACTAGTTAACCACTCTTTTTCGGCATGAAATTACATGACTTTTCCTCATTTAGGGTCATGAACCTAACTGCAAAATGTGGACACACTGATGTGTTGTGGAATGTCTGTGTACATTTTGTATACAAACATGATGTTGTGGGTCATTTTGACCCGGGAGGCTTTCATGTGTATATATATTTGCACAGGTGCAAAACAAAAAGTGTCTTTGATGTATTTTGTTTTGACTGGTCCTGGTTGCACTTTTAGAATTGTGTTTGGGTTAAAAAGGGCTTTCCCAAGCTTCTCCTCAGTGTGAGAGCAGCAGGTCCCTGACACAGACACTCAAAAATGAGCTCCAAAAGATTTTCAATCAATGAAGTCTTATCACAAATTCTGGACTGTGACAGTGAAAAAGAAGAAGAGGTTTCAGAGACAGAGGATATTTCAGAGATAGAGGACAATGCTGTTGATGATCCAGATTTTGTCTTCATTGAAGAGGATTCAGAGGAGGAGTCTGCCGTACCATCCCCTACATCAGATGAGAGAGAGAGCATGCAACAAGCATCATCAAGAGAAGAGAAGACATGGAAGTCTAAAGATGGTCATATTGAATGGTCACCGTCACCACAACGAGGTCAAGGTAGACTCTCAGCTTCCAATGTAATAAAAATGGTTCCAGGACCTACACGATTTGCTGTCACTCGAGTCCATGACATACAATCAGCTTTTTGAGCTCTTTTTACCCCAAGCAATAGAGAAGATTGTTCTGGACATGACCAACTTGGAGGGGAGCCGTGTGTTTCAAGAGAACTGGAAGCCACTGGATCGGATTGACTTGCATGCATACATTGGATTGCTCATATTAGCTGGAGTCTACCGGTCAAACGGGAGAAGCAACGGCCAGCCTGTGGAATGAAGAGAATGGAAGGCCAATATTTCGGGCAACAATGTCTCTACAAGAATTCCACATAATTTCTCGGGTGATTCGCTTGATAACCGTGATACCAGACCGGTCGACGTGAAAGAGACAAACTAGCTGCAATCAGAGATGTATGGGATAAATGGGTGGAAATTCTACCGTTACTGTACAATCCCAGTCCTCATGTTACAGTTGATGAACGCCTTGTTCCATTCAGAGGACGTTGTCCCTTCAGACAGTATATGCCAAACAAGCCTGCAAAATATGGCATCAAAATATGGGCAGCATGTGATGCCACATCAAGCTATGCATGGAATATGCAAGTTTACACTGGGAAGCCACCCGGCGGAGTGCCTGAGAAAAACCAGGGGATGCGGGTGGTGCTGGACATGAGTGAAGGGCTGCAAGGTCATAACATCACGTGTGAAAACTTCTTCACATCCTACCGCCTTGGTGTTGAACTACAGAAGAGAAAGCTGACCATGGTTGGAACAATCAGAAAAAACAAACCTGAACTTCCCAGTGAGCTTCTGAAAATGCAGGGCAGAACTGTGCATTCCTCTAAATTTGCTTTCTCTGAAAAATGCAACTGTTGTTTCATACTGCCCAAAGAAGAACAAGAATGTTCTTGTATTGAGCACAATGCACAAAGATGCATCGCTGAGTGCAAGAGAGGACATCAAGCCACAAATAATACTGGACTACAATTCCACCAAAGGAGGAGTTGACAATTTGGATAAAGTCACAGCAACATATAGTTGTCAGCGCATGACTGCCCGCTGGCCTTTGGTGATTTTCTACAACATTGTGGATGTGTCTGCTTACAATGCCTATGTCCTGTGGACTGAAATCAACCAGCAATGGAATGGTGGCAAATTGTACCGACGCCTTCGGCTTTTCCTAGAGGAGCTCGGCAAAGCTCTCATCACTCCCAAGATCCAGAGGAGAGTCCGGCCTCCTCGGTCGACAGCAGCTGCATCTGCCGTCCAGAAAATTCAAGCTGGACCATCAACACATGCCTCCAATCAACCAGAAATGGATCCAGTGGATACAGGCAGTGGCAAGAAACGGAAAAGATGCCAGCTCTGCCCCCTCGACAAGACAGTAAAACAAGCACCACTTGTGTAGAATGCAATAAATACATCTGCAGAAAGCACACACACACATTGTGTTCAACATGTAGAGAGAAAGACTGAAGGGATAATATGGACCAATAGGGGGGAAAACCTACTTGGGGAAACTGAAAATCTTGTTTGTGAGAAAGGAAATATGTTTAACAAATAGTTCTTAAATATTGTTTAAAAAAAAAAAAAAGTATTGTATTTCTTCTTTCTGAAATGTCTGATAAGACAAAATGAAGTTGTTTCTGTTTTTACTTAATTCTTTGACTGTCTTGAGTGTGTTTAAACTGTGCGGGTCAATTTGACCCGTAACATAATGGATGTCATTTTTTTCCAGCAAAGACAGGGTTAAGGTGGTAACCCGGTGGAGTGAGAGGGCTCATCAAGGAACCCCCCAAGGGACGGCCCCAGAAGTCCCAAGAGCAACACCACGCCGGGCGGGAGGAGGGGAGCCGGAGGAGGGCTAGAACTCCTCCGAACGGTCCGAGTGAACGTCCTCATCCTCGGAGGAAGCCGGAGGGCCGTGGTCGGGGAGATGGGACAGGTCCCGAGACAGGATCAGGCACAGGACAGGAAGCCGAGCGGGCCGGACGGTTAGGGACCCCTCTGGGGCGGCCCCTACGGATTGCAGGTTGATCAGGATGCCGTTGGTGGAAAGCGGTGATGAGAGTCCTATCCACAATCCGACTAGCTGGCACCCAGGTCCTTTCCTCAGGTCCATAGCCCTCCCAGTCAATGAGGTACTGGAGACCCCTACCCTCCGTCTGGACCGAAGCAGGCGGCGGACGGTGTAAACCAGACCACCATCGACGAGCCGTGGAGGAGGAGGACCAGGCGCAGCAGGGACCAGCGGACTCTCATGGATGGGCTTAATCTTAGACACATGGAAAGTGGGGTGCACCCTCAGGGAATTAGGCAGTTGGAGCCGGACAGCAGTTGGGCTAATCACTCTTATGATAGGGAATGGGCCAATGAACCGAGGTGCCAGCTTCTGCGACTCCACCCTGAGTGGCAGGTTCTTCGATGACAACCACACCCTTTGACCAACATGGTAGGTGGGAGCAGGAATTCTCCGACGGTTGGCCCCGGTAGTGTAGCTGGCAACGGACCTGAGGAGTGTGGCTCGGGCTTGTGACCAGGTGCGGCGACATCGACGGGCAAAAGCAAGTGCAGATGGGCAAGTAACCTCCTCCTCCTGGCTGGCAAATAGAGGAGGCTGGTATCCATAAACACATTGGAAAGGGGACATACCGATGGCAGAGCAGGTCAGAGAATTGTGTGCGTACTCCACCCATGTCAATTGCTGCGACCAGGAGTGGGGGTTGCGTGAAGTCATGCATCGCAGTGCCTTCTCGAGCTCCTGATTAGCCCGCTCTGACTGCCCATTGGATTGGGGATGGAATCCGGAAGTCAGACTGACTGTGGCTCCCAGCAGGTGACAGAACTCCTTCCAAAAAGCGGAGGAGAATTGTGGACCACGGTCAGAAACAACATCCCTTGGCAGTCCGTGGATCCGGAAGACGTGTTCCAGGACCACCTGGGCGGTCTCCTTGGCGGTTGGGAGCTTGGGGAGGGGGAATGAAGTGTGCCATCTTGCTGAAACGGTCAACGATGGTGAGAATGACGGTCATGCCACTTGAAGGGGGCAGCCCCGTGACAAAGTCAAGGGCGATGTGAGACCAGGGACGTCTGGGCACAGGCAGGGGCTGCAGCAATCCGGCTGGGGGCTGGCAGGACGACTTGTGTTGGTTGCAGATGGGGCAGGCTTGGACGAATTCCCGTACATCCTTCCTCAGAGAGGGCCACCAGAACCTCTGGGCGAGCAGGTTGTAAGTGCGGGTGGAGCCAGGGTGACAAGCTAGGCGGGAGTCATGTCCCCACTGAATGACCTGGGACCTCAGGTCTTCGGGGACAAAAAGGCGGTCAGCTGGGCAAGTGCTGGGACCTGGCTGGTTACGGAGAGCCTCCAGCACCTGTTCCTCAACAGCCCAGGTCAGAGCTGCAACGATGCAGGGACTTGGCAGAATCGACACAGGGTCCTTGGAGGGGGTGTCATCCTTCTGGAATTGACGGGAGAGGGCGTCTGGCTTGGTGTTGCGTGATCCAGGCCGGTATGACAGAGTGAAATTAAACCTGGTGAAGAACAGGGCCCAGCGGGACTGCCTGGAGTTCAACCGTTTGGCCGTGCGGATGTACTCCAAGTTCTTATGATCGGTCCAAACGAGAAATGGAATGGTGGACCCCTCCAGCCAGTGACGCCACTCCTCCAAGGCAAGCTTCACAGCCAGCAGCTCACGGTTCCCTATGTCGTAATTGCACTCAGAGGGGGACAACCGACGTGAGAAAAAAGGCACAGGGATGGAGCTTCCTATCCTCCGCAGCCCACTGAGAAATCACAGCACCAACTCCCACATCCGAGGCGTCCACCTCCACAATGAATTGCCGGTCCACATCAGGCATCTGGAGGATGGGAGCGGAGGTGAACCTCACCTTGAGGGTACTGAAGGCTTTGTCGGCTGCTGGGGTCCAGGTGAAGGGTTGCTTGGTGCTGGTTAGAGCAGTGAGAGGGGCAGCAACGGTACTGTAGTTCCGGATAAACTTCCTATAGAAGTTAGCAAACCCCAGAAACTGTTGCAGCTTCTTTCTGTTCTCCGGAACTGGCCACGAAGTGACTGCTGATACTTTGGCAGGATCCATTTGGATACTTCCTTCTGCCACTATGTACCCCAGGAAGGCCACTGTCTTGACGTGAAACTCACATTTCTCTGCCTTGGCGTAGAGGGAATTCTCCAGAAGACGATGAAGGACTTGCTGGACATGGCGGGTGTGTTCAGACAGGTTTCTGGAGTAAATTAAGATGTCATCCAGGTAAACGAAGACAAACTTGTTTAACATGTCCCGCAGTACATCATTCACTAGAGCCTGGAACACAGCAGGAGCATTGGTGAGGCCAAAAGGCATAACCAGATACTCGTAGTGGCCTGTTGGTGTATTGAATGCGGTTTTCCATTCATCTCCCTCCCGGATCCGCACTAGGTGGTAAGCGTTTCTGAGATCCAACTTGGTAAAAACAGTGGCTCCCTGGAGCAACTCAAAAGCAGAGGTGAGCAGAGGCAGAGGGTAACGGTTTTTCACTGTGATGTCGTTGAGTCCCCTGTAGTCGATGCAGGGGCGAAGAGATCCGTCCTTCTTCCCCACAAAGAAGAAGCCAGCACCAGCAGGAGATGAAGATGAACGGATTAATCCTGCGGACAGAGAGCCATTGATGTAGTCCTCCATGGACTTTCTTTCAGGAGCAGACAACGAATAAAGACGACCCCTTGGAGGAGCTGTTCCAGGGAGGAGGTCGATGGCACAGTCGTACGGTCGGTGAGGGGGCAGAGATGTGGCTCTTGCTTTGTTAAACACCTCTCTGAGACCATGGTAGCATTCTGGGACATTGGAGAGGTCCGGAGCGGAGTTAGTAGGTACTGGCCGAGGGGGTAGTGCGGCAGCAAGCAGGCAGGTTCGGTGGCAGTCCTCTCCCCACTCCCTGATCACCCCGGTCACCCAGTCGAGCTGAGGGTTGTGCCGGGCGGAGCCATGGGTAACCCAGGATGAGGGGTTGGCCTGGAGAGGGGAGCAGGTGAAACTGGATAGTTTCTTGATGGTTTCCGGACAGACCCATCGAGACCGGGGCCGTGACATGAGTGACCGATCCGAGTAAGTGTCCGTCCAGTGCCCGGGCAGGAATAGGAGGTGTCAAACGGAGGTTCTCCAGTCCCAGTTGGCGTGCCAGCTTGACGTCCATTATGTTGGCTTCGGCGCCAGAATCCACCAGAGCAGCCAGGGTGTGAGTTGAGTCAGAGAGGCGGAGGTGAACTTGCAGCAGGGGTTTGCGGTCGGAGGACTGGATGGTCATAGAACTTCGACCGGACTCCCCCTACGCCCGGTGAGCTTCGGCCCTTTAAAGGGCAGGTTACCACACGATGTCCATCACCTCCACAATAGAGGCAGAGGTTTGAGGTGGAGCGGCGCTGGCGCTCTGCAGGAGTGAGGGAGGCTCGCCCAATCTCCATAGGCTCAGACTGATCAAGCTGACCTGGGTGAGTGGCAGTAGATGACAGGAGCCCAGTCGGATCTCTCCGAATGCCGGTAGTAGGTGGACCTTGGCGCCCCCTCTCACGACGACGGGTCTGTATCCTTCTGTCGATCCTGACAGTCAGTGCGATGGCTTCATCAAGAGTGGAAGGCAGTTCATGGGAGACCAACTCGTCCTTGATATAGTCAGCCAAACTATGGAAGAACGCGTCCACCAACGGTGGTGTGTTCCAAGAACTTCGTCTAGCCAGGATTCGGAAGTCGATGGAATGGTCTGCGACTGTACGTCTGCCTTGTCGAATACTGAACAGTTCACGAGACGCCTCTGCGGTGGGTGAATCCAGGTCAAACACCTTCAGCATCTCCTCAGCAAACAGGTCGAAGGTTGCACATGCGGGGGTTTGACGTTCGAACTCTGCTGTTCCCCAGAGTCGAGCTCGGCCCGTCAGGTGAGTGATGGCATACCCAACTTTAGCCCCCTCCGTGGCGAAGGTCCTTGGCTGCAAGGAGAACTGAAGTCGGCAGCTGGTCAGGAATGGCCGGACCTGGGTTGAATCGCCGTTGAACCGCTCGGGGTTTCCAATCTTGGGTTCGGAGCAGCGGCTGCAATGACCGGGGCAGGTAACTCGGGGGCTGGGCTGGTGGGCAGACTGGCTGGGGGTAAGGTTGGTGAGGAGTTGAATGAGCATGGCGAGTTGTTGTTGCTGCTGCTGGAACTGCTGCTCATGCTCATCGGTTTCATGTCGGGGAAAGTGTGCGCTGAGTCCATAATGGTCAGATCGTACTGTCACGATTCAGACAGACGACCAGAGGACCACAATTGCGTCACACCAGAAAGTTTATTAAACTTAAGGGAAAAGGGAAGTAGGGAGTGAATGAAGGCTCCAGGGGTAACAGGGATCCCGTCCAATGCGCTGGGTCTGTGCCCCCCCAGTGGCAGCGAACGTCCCTATGAAGCCGGTGGTGGGTGGTCCAGAAGTCCTGGGGGGAGACACAGACACAACAGGGCGGAATGAAACCAGGCAGCAGTACAGTTCAAGGGAATCCAAAATACGTAGTAGCAAGGCAGAAGGCTGGTCAGAGTTACCGGGATTGAAGAGTAGTCAGGAGTCGTAATGGCAGAAGCAGGTCTGGATCTCCTAAGGCAGAAGAGTATCCAATAAACAGGCAGGTCCGGGGGTCACAAAACCAGGGTGAGCCAGAAGCGCGAGCAAACAGGTTCCGGGTGTGAGCTTTGCAGGCGATCTGACACCGGAGAGCTGAAAGACAGGGCCTTAAATACTGGGAGAGGTTAGTGGGTAATGCAGCGCAGCTGGCAGAGTAATTAGAGCCGAGCAGAGCAGGGACAGGTGGAGCTAGTTAGGCTGAGTAGAGAGAGGGAGGTGAGCAGAGTGGAAGATAGTGGAAACCAATTAAGGTGGTAACCCGGTGGAGTGAGAGGGCTCATGACACTTGTGTCATTCTCAAAACCTTTGACCACAACTGTACAGTGGACGCCTAAGTCTATAGGTCTATGCATGCAATGCCCTGATGCATTTAGTGCTCACAACTCTGACAGCTGAACCGTGAGGTGGACAATTATTGTTTTAGGAAAGTAGAAACCAGTAAAACAATAGGCTATAAAGTTTTGCATATGCTACACATCGAAACACAAGGAACAGTGTTTTGTAATTTTTTCTAGGCTGTTTTTAAGGACATGTAAACGTGGCCAATATCCCTATTTTATTGATGGCGCTGGCTGCGTGGGTTACACACCCAATGCATATGGATGACTGGTACATTTCTCAAATGTCCAATAAATATTAATCTTCCCAGTCACTTGTCAGGCGCCAAATGTTCCTAGCGGAAACCGTGATATATAGTATGTATATAGTATAGGCTACAGTAGGCTTCCAAATAAACTTTCCAGTGACACTGATTCACCAAATGATGAAGATGAAGCATAGGTTACTCACCGGTGATGGCCGATGCCCTCGTGCCAATATGTCAAGATAAGATACTTTGAAAAACAGTGCTGTTCGCTCAGAATCACTGAAAAGTTGTTGAGAATGTTTTTTAAGCTTCTACAGACAGATTAGTCTTCTCTTTTCAGAAGTAGGCATTTGCTTTCGAAATGCCCCGACTGTAGGTAAGTGCTTGTGATAAAACTTCATCCACAGCAAAAAAAATTTAACTATTGAACCTCTGTAGTTAAATTATGCTCTCTGGTGTAGTATTTGGAAATATGTCTGTTCAGACAGGAGTAATACCATTTTGGGGGAAATTGTTTTGTATAGCCTAATTTTGGCAAAATTATTTCAATTTATCAAGGGGTGCTGCAGTACCACCAGCACCCCAACTTCCAGTGGCTATGAAGCCAATCCCATCTTTCAATTGCCCTCCTCTCTGCTCTCAATGACCAAGGTTTTCTATCTTCATCTTCAACCTCTGTTGTTTGGGAAAAGCCAAAAGTTTCCACCTTTGGTTCTGGGGAGAACATAAAAGTAGAGGATGAAATATTTACAGTGCCTTCGGAAAGTATTCAGACCCGTTTACTTTTTCCAGATTTTGTTACTTTACAGCCTTATTCTAAAATTGATTTAAAAAATAAAATAATCCTCATCACTCTACACACAATAACCCATCATGACAAAGCAAAAACTGTTTTTTAGAAATTTTTGCTAATTTATTAATTAAAAAACCTGGAAATATAACATTTACATAAGTAGTCAGACCATGTACTCAGTACTTTGTTGAAGCACTTTTGGCAGCGATTACAGTCTCTAGTCTTCTTGGGTATGACGCTACAAGCTTGACACACCTGTATTTGGGGAGTTTCTCCCATTCTTCGCTGCAGATCCTTTCAAGCTGTCAGGTTGGATGGGGAGCGTTGCTGCACAGCTATTTTCAGGACTCTCCAGAGATGTTAGATCGGGTTCAAGTCCTGGGTCTGGCTGGGCCACTCAAGGACATTCAGAGACTTGTCCCAAAGCCACTCCTGCATTGTCTTGGCTGTGTGCTTAGGGTCATTGTCCTGTTGGAAGGTGAATCTTCGCCCCAGTCTGAGGTACTGAGCACTCTGGAGCAGGTTTTCATCAAGGATCTCTCTGTACTTTGCTCCGTTCATCTTTGCGGAGCATCCCCACAGTATGATGCTGCCACCACCATGCTTCACTGTAGGGATGGTGCCAGGTTTCCTCCAGACGTGACGCTTGGCAATCTTGGTTTCATCAGACCAGAGAATCTTGTTTCTCATGGTCTGAGAGTCTTTTTAATGACATTTTAATGATAACATATTAGCTTAGTATCATACTTGGTGAAGGCCACAGGACTGAAAATGGGTGAATGCAACAACCATGTCTCTGTCACTAACACATACAGTCATGGGCACTATTTTGAACTTTGTGTGGTGAGCTTTCTGGCGCCCAGAGCTGCTGAGGCATCACCCAAGTGGGTGCTACACAGAGTGGAAGAAGAGAAGTGAAGTGGCTATAAGACTTACCCTCTACAAGGTCATCAGCAGACTCCATCACCATCATTGACTATCCTTTGTCCAGCTCCCTTCGCTCAAGCTATGAACTGACCCTCTCCATCTTCGGAGGATGCAGATTTCAAAGACTTGGCCTCTGTTGGTTGACCTGTCATGATATATTGCTTGTTTGTTTTTTTGCTCTTGAAGCACTTTGAGATTCTATGAAAAGCGCTATAGAAATGTAATAAATTATTATTATCATGATCATTATTATGGGTGGTAACTCTAAAATTCAGTTGAAAAGCAAGGCACTCTGGGAAATATGCAAATAAGGCTTTACACTAAGCAGTGTTAATTTAACACTGAAAGTGTTGACCCATGTAGACACTGGACGAGTGTTAAAATTGAACACTGTCAGTGTTGATAACAATAGAGAATTTGCTGTGCAGAATCTCAGAGCCCATTCATCTTGAAACACACACAGACACACACACACACTCCCAAGACCAAGATAACGGATAAAAAGGGTTAAGTCTACACCAGGCTGGACCTCAATTGATAGGAGGTAAAGGAGAAGGAGAGGGGGGAGAGAGAAGGAGAGGTAGTTAAAGTGAGAAGAGGAGTGAAAGAAGGAGTAATAGCTCACAGCAATCATGTGCGAGAAGGAAAGTGAGAAGTGGTAGCAATAAAATGAGAGGAAAAGACAGGTAGTGAGGTGACAGAAATAAGGGAGAGGACAGATGGGAACGTTTGAGAAATCCTCCAATAGTATCGCTCACCAACAAATCATCCCACCTGAGGCCATGTTGGCCGTGTTGACATAATAAAACTCATGCTGCTTATTTTGTGCCTGGCTGACTGCCTGCCTTCTCTGGCCTCTGTCTCTCCACCTTTCCAAAGTGCTAGGGGGGTGATGTTAGCTATGCAGAATCCTCTTTTTTTATCCACCTGCAGTCTGTCATTGCCCAACTGTTTTCTTTGTGCCTCCAATAATAAACTGGGGCTGGTGCGGCTGCGATTACGCATTGCACATTTATCAGTTTCCAAGGGTATCATTATCCCCCTGGGGGACGCTGTGCCTTCGCTGAGCTGTGACAGGTGCGGGGCAATTTTTTGATTATTTATAATGACGGCTCCACCTCGGAATTGAGCGTCATCCGCAGCTGTCCCTGGGAATATGTTACACACTGACACACTAGGCACCTAAACCTCTGGGATTAGATTTAATGGCAATACACAGGAACTGGGAAGGGCAAACTTTTTAGGATAAATATTAGCGGGCTGATTTCAGTAAGGATTTTTTTATTTGGTCTCGGAGGTGCAGTTTGATTTCCACAGAAAAAAGATAGACAGCTTATTCCTATGGAATTATAAATTAACATTACATGATAATGGGCACTTCGTGAGGCGGACAATAGCAAGGCCAATCAACATAACCTGACTCCCATAACACTTCATAAAATCTTAGAAAAAAGTGTTCCAAAAGGATTCTTTGCGGAGGGATAGGGTTCTACTATTTTCAACCGAAGCCTCTAACTTTGAAAAATCTTTCAAACTGTTTAATACATTACTGGAATAAGAGTTTCAATGTGTGTGCAGCTATTGCAATGGTTGATGTGTGTTTTGACAGTGCACATATGAAGAGTGACCTTGTTGGGAGAAAGGTTGATGGGGTGCAAACTGATCTGCCTATGAGTCATGGGAAGTAATTACTGTGAATGAATTGTCTCCTCCACCCCTCTTCATCAATCCTCTTTCCTTCCGCCCCTCCACTCTTCCACCCCTCTGTTTTGGTAATAAAGACTAATATTGGAGGGAGATAGCTAGGGACAACCACAAAGGCTCAGAATATGTGACTCAACCAGTCAACGAGGAAGAGAAAAAAATATATCTTGAATTTTTTGTTGTAACATACAGTAAGAATATGGTGAATATCAAAATACTATTGATGACATCATGTTGTTGTTGTATTACGATATTTTGGTAGACAATCAAAGCAGATGGATATTCAAATAACCTGCAATACGCTAATAGCCTGTACAACTGTATTTTTATTTGAGTATGAACTCAAAAATTGACAATTCAATGAGGAATAACTGTTCTAAGTCTCTTTAATGCAAATCAAGCTTTTAATGTGTATCAATAGCTCAAGGCTGGAGAGATGATCAAATATCTGCCTAACTTTACTGCATGTCTTTTCGGGAGGAGGACAAAGAAAGCTTGGCTTTGTTACTTACCTCTAAGTCGGTGTATAGCTGTCAGACAATAAGGCCTGTAAAACACTGACCCTTGAGCCAGATGGTGATGAGAAACAGACCAACAGTCCACTGAGCCATATACCCAACATTATATCATCAAATTCTACCAGTGCCCCGCTGTTTTATCTGAGCGGAATCTATTGCGAGAAAGATAATTCAATGCTTTGGGCTTTCAAAAAAACATTTTACCACGGTATTCCTTTCGGCAGTCCCTCTGTTTTTTCAGTTGATGTGTGAAACTGAGTCCTCTGTCCTCTACAAAAGATTCCCCATCTGGATTGCTGCTTAAGACTGATGCAAGATCCTGCAACCATGAAGAGGTAAATACCTGTCTATTTATGGAAAATGCACACTGATTAACTCCTTAGTCATATCTCAGTTTATTCACTTATTTATGGTTTTCAAATCGTATGAGCAAAAAAAATTTCACTTTATCTGGGATGCTAAACCAGACAAGATAAAGCGTGCCTATCTATATAATGAATATGAACTGGGTGGGTTGGGATTTTTTAATGTAAAAGCACTAAACCTCTCTCTAAAAGCTTCACTTATACAAAGTTTTACTTGAACCCCAAATGGTTCTCAAGTAGATTACTAAGAAAAGCTCATCCATTGTTTAAAAATGGCTTTTATGCCTTTGTGCAGATTGCCATGTCTAATTTTCGATTAATTGAAAATGAAACCTTGTTCAAAGTATCTCTCTTTTTCAAACAAGAATTGCAGAGCTGGTTACAATTTCAATGTCATCCCCCAGAAAAGATAGAACGAATATTGCAACAAATATTATGGTTGAACTCAAATGTGCTGGTTGATAAAATACCTGTATTTAGGGAAAATATGTTTCAAAAGGGTATTTTGTTTTAAAATTATATTGTAAATTGGAATGGTAGAGTTATGTCTTTCATTGAGTTATCAGAATTGTATGGGAAGTCTGCTCAATCCAAGAATACAACCAATTGATTACAGCATTACCCCTAAAATGGAGGAGGCAGGTAGCAGCGGGAGGAGGTAGGGAACTGGTCTGTCTGCCCAATATAAAGGATCAAAACTGTCTGAGGAACAAAAATAGCATAAATAGGAAAGAATACCAGTTACATTTGAGCACCAGGATATTGACAGCCGTGCCATACAGATTGCAAAATAGCTGGGAAGAGATTTTTGATGTACCGACTCCATGGCATGAGTTGATATATAAAACGACGCAAGATTCAAGACTTCGTGTTTTTCAGCAAAAATTCTTATACAGAATTCTTGCTCTGGTATTGCCCTCAGGTAGCCTGTTTCTGGTCTCAGGTTCAGGAATGGCTGAAAAAGTATAACATTAATCTAAAATTGACCCTAGAAATAGCATTGTTGGGAGATCTGGAGAGACCTGGTCAGTCAATTAATGATATATTAATAGTCTTAGTAAAGGTATTTATCTTCAACTCGCAATCTGTGGATTCTATTTGATTAGATAGATTCAAATTGTATGTTAAACATCACAGCATAGTTGAAAGATATATGGCGCGTATATGCGGGGGGCAGCTCTCGGTACTGTGGGGGGATCTTGGATGGTTGGTGGCCTGGCGGTTGGGAGCTTAGGCCGGTGGCCAATAGGTCGCTGGTTCGGGTCCCTGTTTTGACTTGGTGGGAGATCTGTCGACGAACGCTTGAGCAGGGCGCTTGACCCTGGTTTCTCCTGTGGGTCGTTCTGGATGGGAGTCTGTTAGATGTTAGATGACTGAATGTAATGTAAATGTTGAGCGGCTTCACTACAATAAAAATTAATAAAAAAATGGATGTAAGACTGATGTATGCCCGTCATGGTTAATTTAAGATACTCAGTATTTGCTGTAGCAATCTAACCCAGTATCACAGATTATTGTGAAATAGACACAAATTACTTATTGGAAATTTGTGACAGGGACACGAAAAAGTGTTATTGTTTTGTGTGCAGTACACTATTTTGTATATAGTAAATTTCAATCACACAGAAAGACAGTAGGTTACTTAAGACAGAAAATATAAGGGAAGGAGGCATGGCGTATAATGCGACTGTCTAGCAACCCAAACATTGCGTGTTCGAATCACGTCAAAGACAACTTTAGCATTTTAGCTAATTAGAAACTTTGCAGCAACTTACTACTTTGTAACAACTTAGCTAGCATGTTAGTGTAACAGCTGTCCAGCGAAGACGAGAAGACTGGTCTCGGCAGCAGTGTAACAGATGTGATCATACTTCGTAACTCTCTTGCATTGTGTTTTTAAAGAAAGGACTGTCCAGCCAGCAATCCCAGTTAATTGAGGTTTATTCTGACGATAGACACAAGGAAGGACATTAGATGTGCAGGACAACAGCATGTTGATGGCTGTAGACACGTGATTCCTCTGTTAGCATGGAAATAACTGTGAATTAGCAGGGAGCTAATGTGATCATTACAATTAGACAGTGGTTTAAAGTACTAAAGTAAAAATACTTTAAAGTACTTAATAATGTTTTGGGTGTTTCTGTACTTTACTTTACTGTTTACATTTTTGACTACTTTTCCTTTTACTTCACTACATTCCTAAAGAAAATAATGTACTTTTTACTCAATACAATTTCCCTGACACCCAAAAGTACTCATTACATTTTTAATGGTTATTAAGAGAACATCCCTGATCATCCCTACTGCCTCTGATCTGGTGGACTCACTGAACACACATGCTTCGTTTGAAAATGAGTGTTGGCGTGTGCCTCTGGCTAGCCATAAACAAATTGTGCCATCTGGTTTGCTTAATATAAGGAATTTGAAATGATTTATACTTTTACTTTTGATACTTAAGTATATTTTAGCAATTACATTTACTTTGATACTTAATTATTTTTAAAACAAAATACTTTAGACTTTCACTAAAGTAGTATTTTACTGGGTGTCTTTCACTTTTTCTATTAAGGTATCTTTACTTTTACTCAGGTATGACAATTGGGTACTTTTTCCACCACTGCAATTAGAGCATGCGAGCAATAACATACAAAGCACATCCCAGGATGCCCCCAATATCTAACAGGTACCGTACACATATACAGTATATATACACATCAGGACATGTACAGTACATAGTGAACTCGTACGCATTGTAAATATGAAAATAGAATACAGTATTTCAGAACATGACCTACCACTTGCACGTTAATATTAGACTGGGAAGAATTTACATTCGCAATCTCCCCTTATCGGCAAGCATGTCACGGTTTACTATGCCAGAACCCAGAAGCAGACCAGGACAAGGTACGTTGAGAGAAAGGTGAGTGTTTACAGTGGGGAAAAAAAGTATTTAGTCAGCCACCAATTGTGCAAGTTCTCCCACTTAAAAAGATGAGAGATGCCTGTAATTTTCATCACAGGTACACGTCAACTATGACAGACAAATTGAGAAAAAAAAATCCAGAAAATCACATTGTAGGATTTTTAATGAATTTATTTGCAAATTATGGTGGAAAATAAGTATTTGGTCACCTACAAACAAGCAAGATTTCTGGCTCTCACAGACCTGTAACTTCTTCTTTAAGAGGCTCCTCTGTCCTCCCCTCGTTACCTGTATTAATGGCACCTGTTTGAACTTGTTATCAGTATAAAATACACCTGTCCACAACCTCAAACAGTCACACTCCAAACTCCACTATGGCCAAGACCAAAGAGCTGTCAAAGGACACCAGAAACAAAATTGTAGACCTGCACCAGGCTGGGAAGACTGAATCTGCAATAGGTAAGCAGCTTGGTTTGAAGAAATCAACTGTGGGAGCAATTATTAGGAAATGGAAGACATACAACACCACTGATAATCTCCCTCGATCTGGGGCTCCACGCAAGATCTCACCCCGTGGGGTCAAAATGATCACAAGAACGGTGAGCAAAAATCCCAGAACCACACGGGGGGACCTAGTGAATGACCTGCAGAGAGCTGGGACCAAAGTAACAAAGCCTACCATCAGTAACACACTACGCCGCCAGGGACTCAAATCCTGCTGTGTCCCCCTGCTTAAGCCAGTACATGTCCAGGCCCGTCTGAAGTTTGCTAGAGTGCATTTGGATGATCCAGAAGAGGATTGGGAGAATGTCATATGGTCAGATGAAACCAAAATAGAACTTTTTGGTAAAAACTCAACTCGTCGTGTTTGGAGTACAAAGAATGCTGATTTGCATCCAAAGAACACCATACCTACTGTGAAGCATGGGTGTGGAAACATCATGCTTTGGGGCTGTTTTTCTGCAAAGGGACCAGGACGACTGATCCGTGTAAAGGAAAGAATGAATGGGGCCATGTATCGTGAGATTTTGAGTGAAAACCTCCTTCCATCAGCAAGGGCATTGAAGATGAAACGTGGCTCGGTCTTTCAGCATGACAATGATCCCAAACACACCGCCCGGGCAACGAAGGAGTGGCTTCGTAAGAAGCATTTTAAGGTCCTGGAGTGGCCTAGCCAGTCTCCAGATCTCAACCCCATAGAAAATCTTTGGAGGGAGTTGAAAATCCGTGTTGCCCAGCGACAGCCCCAAAACATCACTGCTCTAGAGGAGATCTGCATGGAGGAATGGGCCAAAATACCAGCAACAGTGTGTGAAAACCTTGTGAAGACTTACAGAAAACGTTTGACCTGTGTCATTGCCAACAAAGGGTATATAACAAAGTATTGAGAAACTTTTGTTATTGACCAAATACTTATTTTCCACCATAATTTGCAAATAAATTCATAAAAAATCCTACAATGTGATTTTCTGGAATTTCTTTTCTCATTTTGTCTGTCATAGTTGACGTGTACCTATGATGAAAATTACAGGCCTCTCATCTTTTTAAGTGGGAGAACTTGCACAATTGGTGGCTGACTAAATACTTTTTTTCCCCACTGTATTTAATAGATTCCGAGTGAGGCTGAATAATCCAGGGAACAGAGCGGGTGGCGTGGATGGGTTGTTGAGGGTGCAGTGGTTGGTCCGGTACTGGCTCGGCAGCCGCCGACCATCAGGCAGAGGTTGGGTGAAGGTTCCGGGTGAGAGACTGCAGACAGAACAAAAACGGAGGTCAGTACACAGCAAGTCACAAAGTGCAAAACAACAAAACTAACACTAATGGCTCAGAGGCTGATACGCTGACAAACATACTGTTCATAGCTAACGATCCGGCAGGAACTGGATGTTCGGCCAGAGCCTAAGAAGGGTGATGATCAGGACCAGGTGTGCAGATTGCTGATGGGATGCAGGTGCGGAAAACAAGAGCGCTCCCCGGAGCGTTCCCGAACCCTCGGGAAACTGGAGATAACGAACAGGAACACTAGTCACCAGACAGGACCCGACTCAGACAGCCGGGATCGTTACAGTACCCCCCTCCGGCCGAACGCCACCGGGCGGACTCCCCGGAGCGCCAGGATGGAGGCGGTAGAAGTCACTGATGAGGTCCGCATCTAGGACCTGTCGCCGCGGAATCCAACTCCTCTCCTCAGGGCCATACCCCTCCCAGTCCACGAGATACTGGAAACCCCGGCCCCGCCGTCTGGAATCCATGATGCGCCGCACCGTGTAGGCAGGACCACCTCCGATCATCCGAGGAGGAGGAGGAGGAGGCGGAGGAGGCAACAGAGGACTGAGGAAGACAGGCTTGAGGCAGGAGACATGAAAGGTGGGATGGACTCTGAGCGTCCTCGGTAGTTTGAGTCGAACTGCCACTGGATTGATCACCTTCTCCACCACAAACGGACCAATGAACTTCGGTAACAACTTCCTAGACTCAGTCCGTAACGGAAGATCCCGTGTGGCCAACCAAACCCTATCTCCGATGGTATAGGTGGGAGCGGGGATCCGGCGACGATTCGCCTGGAGCTGATACCGGTCCGAAACTCTAAGGAGTGCCTTTCTGGCCCGATGCCAGGTCCGGTGGCAACGACGAATATGGGCCTGAACCGAAGGCACTGAGAGCTCCTTCTCCTGAGAAGGAAACAGGGGAGGTTGGTAGCCATACAGGCACTGGAAGGGAGACATCCCAGTGGCAGATGTAGGAAGAGTATTGTGGGCATACTCAACCCAAGGCAACTGAGAGACCCAGGAGGTGGGGTTGGAAGAGACCAGACAGCGTAGCGTGGATTCCATCTTCTGGTTGGCTCTCTCCGCCTGACCATTGGATTGGGGGTGAAAACCAGATGTGAGACTGACTGTAGCTCCAATGGCCAAACAGAAGGACTTCCAGACAGCAGAGGTAAACTGAGGGCCACGGTCGGAAACGATATCACTGGGCAAACCGTGGACCCTGAAAACCTCCCTAACCAGGATCTCGGACGTCTCCGAGGCAGAGGGAAGCTTGGCAATTGGCACAAAGTGGGCGAACTTGCTGAATCTGTCCACGATAGTCAGAACGACCGTGTTCCCCTCAGAAGCGGGCAACCCAGTGACGAAGTCCAGGGCCAGATGCGACCATGGTCGCCGGGGAATAGGAA
Source organism: Coregonus clupeaformis (assembly GCF_020615455.1). Taxonomy (NCBI): domain Eukaryota; kingdom Metazoa; phylum Chordata; class Actinopteri; order Salmoniformes; family Salmonidae; genus Coregonus; species Coregonus clupeaformis. Next base: position 32,957,399 of record NC_059216.1, on the reverse strand, counting down.
GGGGGTGAAGTAG